>NC_086336.1:0-40000 GCF_032445375.1 Bacillus rossius redtenbacheri | reverse complement strand
GCCACCCTCTGGGAAAAAGCCCCAAAATTTCGATAATTTTAGGAATTTCAAATATCATTTGTTTCGAGATGGAGTGTTCCGAAACATTCCAGGTCCTTTACCTCCACCCCCCCTCCCCCTTCCACAAACGCGAAAGCCACAAAATTTCGAAAAATTGGAGGAAATTGTATTAAAATTAAGTCATTACGAACTAAAGTGTCCGGGGCATGGTGGAACTTTTACCCAAAGTCGACTTCCCACCCAATTTTGAGGGAGGGGGGGGAGTGCAAAACCCCAAAATTACGAAAAAAATTTTAAATTTAAGTATACTTTTCTACTATTTGGAGTGTTTCCGAGTCATTAGGGGTCCTCAAACTACCCTCCCCCCACAAGGAGTCAAAGACCCAATAATAAAAAAATTTCCCAAAATTTCGAAAACCTACTTTCGATTTGGAGTGTTTACGAGCCATTCGGGGTCTTCAACATCACCCCCCCCCCCCTTATCAGGGGTCAAAGCCCCAAAATTTAGAGAATTTAAAAAATCATTCTCTTTCGATTTTTAGTGTTTCCCGCCATTCAGGGTCCTCAAAATCACCTATCCCCCTCTGGGGACAAAGCTCCAAATTCTCGAAAATTTCAGGTATTTAAAATATCATTTCTTTCGAGATAGAGTTGTTCCAAACCATTCGAGGTCCTGAACATCCACTTTCCACAAAAGTGAAAGCCCCAAAATTTCGAAATATAAGAATATATATAATTGGATGTTGGCATGTATGACGTCGATAAACTCTTACACCGTTTGACCGATCGCCATGAAAGTTGGCACATCGAAGTGTTTTTATCATGAAGAAGGATTTTATGCTATCCATTTTTTTGTAACTCGCCGCTAGATGGCGCTGTAGCGCATCAACTTCTAAACCTTTCAACCGATCGCCATGGGTAAACAGAAAATCATAGGTCACAGATACACAAACAGTAATTATGTGTCATTTCTTAATGTCCAACACACTGGACATATCGCTATCCAATTTGCTGTAACTCACGGACAATATATCACCCTGTGTTCAGCCCGGGCAAAGCCGGGTACTACAGCTAGTATATTATATATTTGCCTTAACTTATGTACCCAGTTCTTTAACAGCATAATTAATTTGGTGTCGTATAAAACAATTTTCGACACCCTGAATGTAATGGAACAACTTTGACAGCTCTATCTCTTAACCCTTAAGAAATGAAAACTTCCTAATAATACTCATAATTGGCACTTTATCAAGGATCACTGAATTGTTGTTAATTAGGAGCAATAATAACCCTCTACACAAGCAATAACACTTGTATACAATTAAATTTATAAAATATATAATGTACAATTAATAATGTATAATATATGTATCTATTAACTGTACATTCATTCCGCAAAGGAATTGTGTTAGGGTGAGTATAGAGGCAACAACAGTTGTACTTAACTATTTTACTGACACATGAACTTGTAAATGTTCTTGTAGAACTATGTTACTTTTCAGATAATAATATATTATTACCTTATAGTACAATTGTGCAGTAATAGTTGTTATCAATTCCTGGCTCTTTTGGGGTGGAATGGTCCGGGTTCGTCATGGGAACTTAGCCCTGGGGTGGGTTCTGCTTCGTTTTCCTCTTCATCCGTTGAGGAAGGAGATAGATCTTGGAGGATGACTGGCAGAGTATCAATGTCGAGTTCTTCATCCACATTGTCCAAGAGCGGGCCCCCATTAAGGCAGTTACCCTGGCAACTTTGGCAGGCAGGGGAACACTTGAGAGATGCCTTTCTGCATCCACATTTGGTGGTGGCATAATCCTTCGTGCACCGACAAAATATAATTTTTAATATTTAATCTGGTGCAACCTGTTGCTCACTGTGCACAAGTATTAGAAATTTATTGGTGGTTAGCTCCCACCCATACATCTGAGGAGGCAGCTCATGTCCCAACCATGTCTGGACTTGGTGACATGTCCTCAGTGAATGTTGTTTCGCTGCCCCCTCAGTTGGTGGGAGGCATGAGATGTCTGGATTTGATATTGGCTACCGATTTAACAAAATATTGGTAACGGTAAGCGTTTAAAGACCTCTCTTTAGGTTGGGCCCCATACCACCTCAAAATACACTTTTTTCCAGCTTCCTCTATATCATCCTTTGTTGGGGAAAGGTCTGAGAAAACTGTAGCAGCTCCCTGGACATCTGGAGACTTCAAATACATTTTGATAAATCCAAGCTTAATCTTTCGGAAGGCTGCTGAGGTGGTATCGCACCCAGTGAAGGCATGTAGAAAAAGTATATATCGCAGCCCCTGGGTCTGAAGCTCCTCGGTAGAAAACAATGAAGGATTTATGTTTCCACGTCCAGGCCTTTCGAAAATTATATCCTGGTCACCAGGTGTTTTGGCCATCAACAGGACTATTAGGCCGACATCCTCGCCTATAACAGCAACAGCAGTGGTATGTGATAACTCTACAGCTGTGTCTACAATGAGGACATCGGCATCGTTCTGTGCTTGAAGGGTACTGATTCCATGTGCCTGTAGTGTGACCTTTAGCATGTTAATCAGTCGACTTTTGTTGTAGACATTTGAAAGGAAGTCTTCCTGCTTCACAGTTATGACTGTCTCCTGATTGAAATGTATTTCGGCTGACTTTCTGAGATGGTACAGTCTTTGCTGCTCAGCGACCTTGGAACTTGATGATGATCTCGTGTACCCATCAAACACTACAGTACAACTCCTTCCACGATAGTGGCTTTTCACGAAATTGGCATACCTATCACAAATTACAGATATCGTGCAAACTCTTTGCCATATAACTTTGTGGAGGAGAAGTCCTCCGTCCATAACAATGTCAAAGTGTGTCACATGTACTTCTTTGGTTGTTGCTTTGAGCTCTTTGTAGAGAACCGACTTCCTCGATTTCCTCATCCCACCCTCATTGAAGAAACCAAAGGGAAAGGAGCTAATTCATATTGCAAATAAGTTTTTAAATCTTGGTCAGTTTTCTTGCTTATGGCTATGCGTTGGAATAGCAAAAAAGGATCCACCGACACTTTTTCGTCATTGATCTTGATTGACGAGCTTACAGTCGATAGGGGGAGTGCTAGATTTTTTCGAGGCAGTTTAATATCTGAAAATGGGCAACTCACCATTTAAGCTATTGCTTGTTTACCAACTGTAACAGCATTGTAGCATGTGATTGTTTTGTCACCAACCACCCCCGTCGAAATGGATATTATGTCGCTGGTAGCCGGAAAGGGAAAATATTTCCCAAACCACTGAATTAGTTTGGTAACATCAGCTGCATCCTTCATTTGGCGGGCTTGTCCAAAATCTTTGTGCTGCTCACTTGACGTGAATAGAACCCCACAAAACTCTTCTATGGAGGTGCATCTCTACTGTATTGTACCTCTACAAAGGAGCCCTGAAAGTTCTTTCATTCGATTCCCGGTGCCAAAAATAGTATGAAACGATACCAAACAATATTACTTTTGCAGAACTAGATATGTACCTGAAAAAACATTATATACACATGTATACAAATAATTTATTTATGTGACACTCATATATACTATATATATATTACATACTATTTATACGCATAAATATGTATATATTAACATATAAAAAGTTAGAGCTGAGGAATAGCAAAAAAATACGGAAGTTAAACTATGCTGAAAAATCTCGCGAATTACACAAAAAGGTAAAATTGCTCTAACTTTACAATGATTGAAGATAAAATAAAAATGTTTGGTTTTTCTTAAATCAAATTTAATTCTCTACAACTTTCTTTCTGCATGACATTTACGTGCGACGAACGGATAAAAGGTTATCTAGTCAAATAGGGCAAAAAATTTAAGAAAAAAATTTCCTCCCCTAAAAATTAGCGAATTTGAACGCAAATATCTCATAAATTATGCGAGATAGAGAACAATTTAAACAAATAAATTTTGTGGAAAATTTTATCAGCTTTATTTTAGTATAGATTGGTCTTTTCACTAGAGCGTATAGTTTCCGAGATATAAGAGAAAAACCGAAAAAAGGGACCTTGTACATGCCCCCCTCCCTCCCGCTCACCCCCTAGAAGTGGGGACTTTTAGTATGTTTACCTCCTTACTAGTCCAAACAAAGTCCCAAAGTCAAAAATTGTGTTCCTTCCATTTCCCTCTACACCCCCCTTTTGAGCATTCATTGACTGGACTAATGCAATCAGGCGAGAAGGACTGAAGCTAGCTCCTGAAAACCGGGTAGACTATCAAGGATAGGGCGGACCTCGGGAGGGGCATGTCTGATGGAGCAATGGGGAAGCCCTGGGGGCGCTCAACCCTAGACCACTACCGTGGCACCTCGGTGCCTGCTGAAGACCTCTTCCAGTGTTCCTGGAACTACAACTACTGGAGAGGCACTGTTTCAAATCTTATTATAGTAGCTATACTTTACTCACAAAAAAAACTCCTTCTGGACAAATTATAACTTTCAATGCCCAATAATTGCGAAACCTAGCAATTTCAAAACCTCGGCACTGAAAACAGGGTACTGTTTACTGTTTATTATTGTCATTGTTAATATTTATACCAGGTAACTAAGAAAAAATGTTTCATTGTAGAAGTTTTTTTTCTATGGAAGAATATTCTCAATGAGATCCTTTAAAACATACCATAAATCAGATGGTGCTACAAAATCAGCGGTGTTTTAGAGTAGTATACCGGTGGGTTCAAGGTTTAGAATTGAGAATTCGGGTCCGCTTTTTTAGATTCTGGCGTCATGGCCGCCATATTTTATGTCTTTGACCTTGACTCTTGACCCTTGACCTGGAATATGGCACCTTGACTGAAATATATCCCGATTGTAACTAGACACCGCGACGACCTTTTAACATACAAATCAAACTATGTGTTAAATAGAAATATGTATTATTATAAAAAACTTATAATTAACTAGCTGCAGTACCCGGCTTTGCCCGGGCTGAACACCGGGTGATATATTGTCCGCGAGTTACAGCAAAATGGATAGCGATATGTCCAGTGTGGTGGACATTAAGAAATGACACATAATTACTGTTTGTGTATCTGTTACCTATGGTTTTCTGTTTACCCATGGCGATCGGTTGAAAGGTTTAGAAGTTGATGTGCTACAGCGCCATCTAGCGGCGAGTTACAAAAAAATGGTTAGCATAAAAACCTTCTCCATGATAAAAACACTTCGATGTGCCAACTTTCATGGCGATCGGGCAAACGGTGTAAGAGTTTATCGACGTCATACATGCCAACATCCAATTATATATATTCTTATATTTCGAAATTCTGGGGCTTTCACTTTTGCGTAAAATGGATGTTCAGGACCTCGAATGGTTTGGAACACTCCATCTCGAAAGAATATATATTTGAAATTCCTGAAATTGTCGAAATTTTTGGGCTTTGTTCCCAAAGGGGGGTGGGGGGTTTGAGGACCCTGAATGGCTCGGTAACACTTAAAATCGAAATAGATAGATTTTTTTTAATTTTTTAAACTTTCGAAATTGGCATTTACTGTACTCCTATCTACCATAATAACAATATTGACAAATAGAAAGCTTATTACCTACCTATGAATAATTATCTAAATAAATAAATAACTGTATGTTTAAGAATTTACGTTCATAATATTAAACTTCAAACTATACACACCAAAAAAAACTAAGGATGTTTGTGAAACTATTTTTTATTTGTCATAATGTTTAACACATTTGTAGGATTTGTTTATAAATGTACAACTGTGGTGGCAATATTCCGCTTATCCAAAGGAGCATAGAAATTAATAGAGATATCACTCCCTGTACACACCACAAATCTTTGAATTAAGAAAAAAAAACATAGTCCAAAATGAAACAAAGAATAAAAAACAACTAATTTGACAAAAAAATTTATATAACTGGAATGACAATGTTAACATCCGTCTGAAATTTAATAGAAGTAGGTAGGTAAGAATATGTGTATATATATATATATATAAGAAATTAAATGAAATTAAAACATACATAAATAAAATTATCTCACACTCAACCAAACATAATGTTTAATATGAAATAAAGGAAGATGGCAATCACACGTAACTATTCTAATTAATAAAAAAAATCAACTTTCCTGAAAAAGTAAAATTCAAATTTTTCAACAATATATTACATAGTTGATAAATATTTCTGTACATCGGTCTCGGCAGCCCTAAGACTCTTGACGCTCAGCAGATAAATAATAAACACTAAACCAAACTCCTTGCAAATAAGTAGGTACTGTAAAAAAATAACAATATTGACAAATAGAAAATAATAGTAGGCCCTACCAACCTATGAATAAATTTCGAAGAAATTTATAAGTTTAAGAATTTATGTACCTACATAATATTAAACTTGAAACAATCCACACAATAAAAACCTAAGAATGTTAGTGAAACTAATTTTTTTATTTGTCATAATACCTAAAATACGTATGTTTCCAAAATGAAACAAAGTATAAATAATGACCAATTTGACAAAACAAAAATTGTACAACTCGAATGACATTGAAAACATACACGTGAAATTTATAAGAATTATGAGTGCCCTAGGTAGGGAGAAAAAATATATATAGAAGATATTAAATAAAAAAAATGGGTGCGTGTGAGAAGTTATACTTCTTTGGCATCATTAAAAAATAGTTTTTAATTGCATGCAAAAATATTGCGTGGAGTCCCTCCACGCGGAAGAAGTGAAACTTCGTAATGTGGAAATGAAAATAGGAAGGGGTAGAAATTGATTTTTAGTGAAATCATATTGTATCAAATCAAACTAAAAAAATAAAGGAAATAAATTTGTAACGATTCATATATTGATCTTCAGAGAGAGAGAGAGAGAGAGAGAGAGAGAGAGAGAGAGAGAGAGACACACACACACCTATTGAATGTCTATAAAACTAACTTTTTTATTAGAGCTGATTTTCATGAAATAAATCATGAAATCATTCAACGATAAAAGCTGTTTATTTAATCAAGCGGACGGGTTCGCCCCAAGGAGAAAATTGACGCGGCGAGATCTCGTGGACATAAAGAAATGACACACACTCACTATTGATGTGTCTATGAAACATGATCTTTTTCTGCAATTTAAATTGCAATATACAAAAACGGTATTGACAATTGAAACAAATATGGCGACACTACAAACTGTCAAGATCTTTATTTTTTTCTTACTCTCTACTTAGTTCCTTACAATAGCAAAACGTAACGTAATGGCTTGAAAGCTATTGCTCGGCAGGCATAGAGGAATGACACTAACAGTCTGTATATCTATGACACACATTGCATAAAATTAAGATATATTTTTTTAACCAGTTTAAAATTTATTTTTTTAGACAAAAGATAGCCTATGTCCATCCCCAGGATATAATCTATCTCCTTGCCAAATTTAATTACGATCCGTTCAGCCGTTCAGCCGGGAAAAGGTAACAAACAGACAGACAGACAGACAGACAGAGTTACTTTCGCATTTATAATATTAGTAAGGATAGATTACAAGCTCATGGTTCTGACAAGCCAATTGCAATTTAATAAAATTTAATATTAAAAATGTTAGCAAGTGTTTCAATACTCGCCAAGATGTGTGATATCTAACCTCGGTAACGAGCGAATTCATGAGTTATCATATATATATATATATATATATATATGCATACATATATCTGCCGCATGCGTTCCTAAACCATTCATCCGATTGAGTTGAAACTTTGCACACTTGACCTTGGAAACACGAGGAAAGTCTCTGTGAGATATTTAGAACAAGCACCCCTATCTCCCGTTCCTACCTCTTAAAACGTTACTTCTTCACTACTTGATGGAATTTTATTCACTTTGCATTTAAAATAAGGGTAAAATTACTGTATATAGTTGTTTTCTAAAAAAAAAGATCCTACTCACTGTAAATATTAAATAAAAAACAAAACCATCACCTTTTCTCACCCTCTAAAACAGAATATTTTTACTTTTTCATGAAATTTAGCACATTTAGCGTTTAAATTAAGGGGGAAATTACTGTCTTTGACTGATTTAGAATAAAAGAGGCATGTTTAAAAACCAACCCCCAACCCCTTTCCTACCCTTTAAGGCATAAATTTAGTACTCAATGAATATTCGCACTTATGACATTAAAAAAAAAGAAGAAAATTACTGTTCAGCATATAATTTAGGAAAATGTTTAAGGTCACCGCCTACATGACATTTAGAAAAACTACCCCATTGCCCTTTTACATCTCTCAAAGAAAAATTTCTTTCCTTTATCTGATTGAAAAATAGCTACCCCCTTCTTCCTGTCTTTGTGAGGTTTCAAAATCCAACCCGACCCCCTTTTACATTCCTTGAAACATTATATTTGTATTTCTTTTTGAAATTTTTCACTTTTGACGTTAAATTTAAATGAAATATAACTGTCTATGGTTGATTAAAAATATATATTCCATCTCCCTGCCTACACGAGATTTCTAAAAACCACCCCTAATTCCCCTTACTACCCATAAAGCAGTAATATGTTATTTCTTGATGAAATTTGGCAAACTCTAAGTTTAAGTTAAGAGTAAAGTAACTGTCTACATATAATAGAAATTATCGCATCGTGTATCATGAACCAGCGAAGCAGAGTTAAATACCTCAGATTGTTTATATTTTCTTGCATCGCCAAAGCAAATAATTCAGGATTTGAATGTTGGTTTTGACATGTAATAGAGAGTACTCTAGAGACAATGTTCCTCACTATAAGCACAATGCTTGTTCGTTGATCGCAATGTTAAATATTTCAGCATTCTGCCACCTTCCTCTGTTTGGGTTAGGTTACCCTGACAAAGGGACATGCCAGGAAAACAGCCGATACCTTAGTCTCAATGGTGCTACACTCTAGCACCAGTTAGAATATAAGACAAATTCTGCCGATTTGTATAGCCATTCAAAAATAACAAAGAAATACAAGTGGGGTGTATTAAAGTTGGTTAAGATTCTAATCGATTGATTATAAAAAATTATTTTAAAACTGATATCACTACAGTTAAGCCAGAAACATATATTTATTTCAAATTCATCATAAACAATGAAGATTGCGTAGACAAAGGTAAAGAATATTACCGTTAGATTTACTTATTTCATATTATAACATAAAATTATTATTTTAAGGATACAAAAAAAACAAAATTACAAAGTTACAAATTTAACCTCATTTAAAGAAGATTATAATATATATTTTTTTCTCTTTTGAACAAAACTTTCTTCTTGAAGTAGAATGATTATGTCCCAAAAGGAATCAGTAGGAAGTGGCCATGGAAAAAACCACTACTTAATGCTGCATGCTTAAAAATACATTTTGGTAAATTGCTTTCCTGATTGTCAGTTTCCGACGACCACGGCCATTACACCATGACCACGGCAGCAGGTAGGAGGGGAAAAACCTCACTCCAAGAGTTAGCGGAGTCCACTCATGTCGGCTCATGGCCACTCATGTCGGCTCATGGCCACTCATGTCGGCTCATGGCCACTCATGTCGACTATCTCATGGCCAGGCGCGTCGACCGCAACAACTGCTTTGTGTAAAAGACGTATTACGACATCGATGTCGGTGGATTCCCAAGCTACACAAATTTAAGTTTCTGCGTTGTGCCTGACAAGGTTGAGAAGGACGTTACGATGGCCTTCGCAAGGTGAAGAAGACCATAGATATTACCATACAAAAACATGGGCCACTCGAGAACACATTTCATTTCTTCGTGCACTTTAAGTGCAAAACCATATTTATGGGCAAGTTTCATTCCTTTAATACACGTAACAATAATTTAAAAGTTTAATTTAAATAGAAATATAGCTTTCAAACCAAGTCTTACAGGAGTTTTTTTTTGTTTTTTTGTTTTTTGTAATCTTGATGCACCAAATAAAACTTCTCAGAAACCGATCCTTAGGTACGAACGAGATTTAAATACTAGAACATTTAATCATAATTATGATAACTGAACAAAAGTTTAGTTAAATAATACATGCAACTAAAGATAATGCAAGGTTGCATAACAAAAACAATGACTAATCACTCAATATGAACTCTCAGACTGGGACGCCATACAACTATAAAAAGCAATCAAAAAATGTTTTGATTAAGAAATACAGCAGATTTAGGAAATTCCATGAGTGTGGGATTCAAGTGGAAGTATTCAGCTTCAGATTATGCTTGATTATTTATGTTGCCTTTAATTACGAAATACTTTAATTTAAAAACCTATGTTAACATCTCGTAAACAACGTATATTACTAAGGGGCGTCATGTTAATTTAGACTGACTGTCTAAAACTAAAGTATTTAAAGTTTTTTTGTATATTAAAAAGGGTTAAGACTATAAAAGTACGAACATTTAACTATGACTTGATTACAATTTAGTTAGTCCTGGTCCTGCTTCACTCACAAGCTCTGTGACGCAGCACATCCATTTCTGATAGCTTTCTGGTAAGAGTAGCCTGTCTTGATTTCTTCCGCAATCACTGATAATTCTAATAAACTATCCATAAATCAAAAGTAAGGCAGAGTTCAAAATTAACACTAACCGAGTGGAGAACTAAACGATTGATTGTCTCGCATGATAGGAGTGGAAAGACGGTGTTGAACATTTACTTGATATGCCACGGATCACGTTATCGGTGTTTGAACGTCACGACGGCACACCCAGGTTCACTGAGATCACGAGGCGCGCACTGCTCGGCGGTGAGTCACTGCACCACGCGGACTTGTCAGCGACGCGGTACTCACTTGAACATTTGAATATATATACTGTATAGAAGTCGCCAGCCCAGGTTAAAATTTCTAATACGGTTTTGAGGTAGTTGGTTAATTCACCGCCGCAATCGCCACCATCTCTAGGGCATCGACTTGTGGTGGTCCCTAGCGGACAAGTGTCCAACTCTTCAAACACCCCCTTCCCCCTCCCGTTGAACGACCTTGAGCTGCAGTGAATGATGGGTGGGGGGTGCGGGGAATGACAGCGGGCGACAGCGCTGCGCTCTAACGTGTAAATAACAACCAAGACGATACAGGGCGTTACGGCAGCGCACTGCAGCGGTGAATTTCCCAAGCTGCTCATCATACGCTTCTGAAAAACGTAGAGTAAATCCTATCCACTCGCGACTTCTATACAGTATATATATTCAAAGATAAAACATAGTCAATGCAGTCGGTGCGACCACATCGTGTCGCCACACACGACCACAGTCGTCGTCATTTCATTTAGACCGCTCGTTTGCTCGCTCTCCCGACAAACTCGCGACACCAGGTGTCCCTGCCACTGACTCCCATCGACACTGACGGACTGCTAACTACTGTCCAGTTCGACACCGCACCTGGTCCCTCGTGCATTGACGTCAGTCACATAGCGGGTACGTGGCCTGGCCGATATGGACACATGGTACCCTGCTCGGAGCGCTCTACTGCTATCAAGCAACGAGCAAGCCTTGCTAGGAGCTGAGCAACAAGACTACTCGGGGGATTCCGGCCACCCAGAATCCTGGAGCAATCAAGGATTTGATGTTTATAGAAATGTTCCTAGTCTTCGATACAAGTGATGGTGCTCTGGAAAGGAAGATATTGGAGACAGCGTGTAAGGAGTTGCAGATAAGAACTGACGGAGTGTGGTGCAGGTCGCAGTGACGAGTGACCCAGTTGTGCCTCAAGGACACTGCTGCCCGGCCGTTGCCAAACTGGCGGTAATCACGGCCTGTCTGAGTCGTGACCCCACGGGCGGAGGTCTGTCAGGGCAGGCACGCACAGTGACGGACTGCCTTGACCCTTGACCCTTGCCCCCGAGGAGTTTCGGCTCCAGCTCTGCCTGGCTCCATGGCTCTGGACTGTCTCTGTCAACTCAAGCCTGAGTCCATGGCTCTGGACTGGATCTACCAGTTCAGACCTGGCTTCATGGCTCTGGACTGGCTCCATGGCTCTGGACTGGCTCCATGGCTCTGCCTGACTCCATGGCTCTGGACTGGCTCTACCAGTTCAGACCTGGCTTCATGGCTCTGGACTGGCTCCATGGCTCTGGACTGGCTCCATGGCTCTGGACTGGCTCTACCAGTTCAGACTTGGCTTCATGGCTCTGGACTGGCATCATGGCTCTGGACTGGCTCCATGGCTCTGGACTGGCTTCATGGCTCTGGACTGGCTCCATGGCTCTGGACTGACACCATGGCTCTGGAATGGCTCCACGGCTCTGGACTGTCTCTGTCAACACAAGCTTGACTCCATGGCTCTAGACTCAAGGGATGATGATGCTGAAAGATTCTTCCAAATTACGGGTACTTGTATTCACTGCTACTTCAACAAAAACTTCTGCCTGGATGGAAACTGAAATTGTCCCCGTTTTTAATCCAAACTTATTTTGTCAATAGTTTACATCACATAATGTCAGCATGAGATCTTATTGTCTTTTAATCGCATTTTAGTTGACGTATAGCTGCCTTATGTCTTTGTTTAGTGGCATACATATATTTAAAAATGCTGTTAAACATAAAATATCTAGTAAAATATTCATAGTGTTATTAAGTGCCATAAATAAATTGAATTAGTTTATAACCACTGGAATATTTAAAATTCTCCGTCATTAAATAAATATATTTGCATTTAATACACGATATGAGTGCAAATGTTAGTAACGCACAAGAAGCCACCAACTGAAAACATGCATGTCCTGCACTGCATCAGCATGCAGTGAGTGGCACCACTGTGCTGACAGTGGTTCATTAGGCGCTGCTGCAGTCACTTGGCACGCTTCCATATCACGTGCTGCTCTGTGCCGGCAGTCTCCATGTACATACACAATGAAACACAACAACAATGACACTTTTGTTTAACTCGTCTGCTTACTTGTCAGGCTATTGAAATATTGCTTTCGACACATTTTGTTTAGTAAACGAAAACGGATTACCTATTAAGGGATCCGCCTAGTCAGGGGTGTATTTGTATTAGTGAGGCGGAATGATAAGAAATACTTTCGCTGGTGCTTCTAGCGCGGTATTGCCTCTAAGCGCAAATCTGTGAACTGATGCGCGGGCTTCCCATTGTACATAGGGTAGCTAAGATATCCTAGTAGTATTAATATTGGCAAGAAATGAATATGGAGGTGTAAAGCAAGTCTTTTAAGAGATTTCAATAGTCTGTACCTGGTGCTTCTAGCCTGAGCATTACGCTAAGAACACGCTTTTTTAGCCATTTTCACTCTTACAAAAATACAGTTAAAAAATTCAAACTGGAAACTGGACTACTCATTCACCTTTTACCCCCCACCCCCCTAAACCTAGGGAGAAACAACAACGGACGTTTTTGTCCACCGAACCAAAAGTGTGCAATTTGACACAATTTTATTAACGATAGATTCCAACACATAACATTTACAATAAATGTTAGAAAAATCAAATTTTCTGTTGTTTTTATTTGAAATCTTCCTGTTACGACCAGGACTCGCTCTGGAATCACAACGGATAAACAAGAAAGAAAAAAATTAAAAACTAGCATAACATTACATTGAAATATTATCTTCTTTGAAAGCCTGCAAAATTGGGCCATAGTCAAACATTACCATGCGGTCGGCTTAAACAAAACAGGTTTTCCTTGCTTTATGCTAAAAATCGTTTCTCCAACAATATTTTTTTGTGTTATGCACTATGAGAAATACAACTTCCCACTGGCAACTTTATATTTGTAGAAAAGTCAGTCAAAAGTAGTATTTAATTCAGGAATACCAAATAATAATGCTAATAATATATAAACATTATTAAAAGCCATGAAGCTAGACTATTAACACACACTAATATTCAAGCATTTCATTGCTCAAAGAAAAAATATATAAACAAATTTCTACGACATGTATTATCTTCTCTGACACCAGGCTGTAGTGGTACAGTGTGTCAAGTGGTTGCCGTGGCTGTAGAGGCGACTGTGTGTCAAGAGGTTGCCGTGGCTGTAGAGGCGACTGTGTGTCAAGAGGTTGCCGTGGCTGTAGAGGCGACTGTGCGTCATGAGGTTGCCGTGGCTGTAGAGGCGACTGTGCGTCAAGAGGTTGCCGTGGCTGTAGAGGCGACTGTGCGTCATGAGGTTGCCGTGGCTGTAGAGGCGACTGTGTGTCAAGAGGTTGCCGTGGCTGTAGAGGCGACTGTGTGTCAAGAGGTTGCCGTGGCTGTAGAGGTGACTGTGCGTCATGAGGTTGCCGTGGCTGTAGAGGCGACTGTGTGTCAAGAGGTTGCCGTGGCTGTAGAGGCGACTGTGTGTCAAGAGGTTGCCGTGACTGTAGAGGCGACTGTGCGTCATGAGGTTGCCGTGGCTGTAGAGGCGACTGTGTGTCAAGAGGTTGCCGTGGCTGTAGAGGCGACTGTGTGTCAAGAGGTTGCCGTGGCTGTAGAGGTGACTGTGCGTCATGAGGTTGCCGTGGCTGTAGAGGCGACTGTGTGTCAAGAGGTTGCCGTGGCTGTAGAGGCGACTGTGTGTCAAGAGGTTGCCGTGGCTGTAGAGGCGACTGTGCGTCATGAGGTTGCCGTGGCTGTAGAGGCGACTGTGTGTCAAGAGGTTGCCGTGGCTGTAGAGGCGACTGTGCGTCATGAGGTTGCCGTGGCTGTAGAGGTGACTGTGCGTCATGAGGTTGCCGTGGCTGTAGAGGCGACTGTGTGTCAAGAGGTTGCCGTGGCTGTAGAGGCGACTGTGCGTCATGAGGTTGCCGTGGCTGTAGAGGCGACTGTGTGTCAAGAGGTTGCCGTGGCTGTAGAGGCGACTGTGCGTCATGAGGTTGCCGTGGCTGTAGAGGCGACTGTGTGTCAAGAGGTTGCCGTGGCTGTAGAGGCGACTGTGTGTCAAGAGGTTGCCGTGGCTGTAGAGGTGACTGTGCGTCATGAGGTTGCCGTGGCTGTAGAGGCGACTGTGTGTCAAGAGGTTGCCGTGGCTGTAGAGGCGACTGTGTGTCAAGAGGTTGCCGTGGCTGTAGAGGCGACTGTGCGTCATGAGGTTGCCGTGGCTGTAGAGGCGACTGTGTGTCAAGAGGTTGCCGTGGCTGTAGAGGCGACTGTGTGTCAAGAGGTTGCCGTGGCTGTAGAGGCGACTGTGTGTCAAGAGGTTGCCGTGGCTGTAGAGGCGACTGTGTGTCAAGAGGTTGCCGTGGCTGTAGAGGCGACTGTGTGTCAAGAGGTTGCCGTGGCTGTAGAGGCGACTGTGTGTCAAGAGGTTGCCGTGGCTGTAGAGGCGACTGTGTGTCAAGAGGTTGCCGTGGCTGTAGAGGTGACGTGTGTCAAAAGGTTGCCGTGGCTGTAGAGGCGACTGTGTGTCAAGAGGTTGCCGTGGCTGTAGAGGTGACGTGTGTCAAGAGGTTGCCGTGGCTGTAGAAGTGACGTGTGTCAAGAGGTTGCCGTGGCTGTAGAGGCGACTGTGTGTCAAGAGGTTGCCGTGGCTGTAGAGGTGACGTGTGTCAAAAGGTTGCCGTGGCTGTAGAGGCGACTGTGTGTCAAGAGGTTGCCGTGGCTGTAGAGGTGACGTGTGTCAAAAGGTTGCCGTGGCTGTAGAGGCGACTGTGTGTCAAGAGGTTGCCGTGGCTGTAGAGGCGACTGTGCGTCATGAGGTTGCCGTGGCTGTAGAGGCGACTGTGTGTCAAGAGGTTGCCGTGGCTGTAGAGGCGACTGTGCGTCATGAGGTTGCCGTGGCTGTAGAGGCGACTGTGTGTCAAGAAGTTGCCGTGGCTGTAGAGGCGACTGTGTGTCAAGAGGTTGCCGTGGCTGTAGAGGTGACTGTGCGTCATGAGGTTGCCGTGGCTGTAGAGGCGACTGTGTGTCAAGAGGTTGCCGTGGCTGTAGAGGCGACTGTGTGTCAAGAGGTTGCCGTGGCTGTAGAGGCGACTGTGCGTCATGAGGTTGCCGTGGCTGTAGAGGCGACTGTGTGTCAAGAGGTTGCCGTGGCTGTAGAGGCGACTGTGCGTCATGAGGTTGCCGTGGCTGTAGAGGCGACTGTGTGTCAAGAGGTTGCCGTGGCTGTAGAGGCGACTGTGTGTCAAGAGGTTGCCGTGGCTGTAGAGGCGACTGTGCGTCATGAGGTTGCCGTGGCTGTAGAGGCGACTGTGTGTCAAGAGGTTGCCGTGGCTGTAGAGGCGACTGTGTGTCAAGAGGTTGCCGTGGCTGTAGAGGCGACTGTGTGTCAAGAGGTTGCCGTGGCTGTAGAGGCGACTGTGTGTCAAGAGGTTGCCGTGGCTGTAGAGGCGACTGTGTGTCAAGAGGTTGCCGTGGCTGTAGAGGCGACTGTGTGTCAAGAGGTTGCCGTGGCTGTAGAGGTGACGTGTGTCAAAAGGTTGCCGTGGCTGTAGAGGCGACTGTGTGTCAAGAGGTTGCCGTGGCTGTAGAGGTGACGTGTGTCAAGAGGTTGCCGTGGCTGTAGAAGTGACGTGTGTCAAGAGGTTGCCGTGGCTGTAGAAGTGACGCGTGTCAAGAGGTTGCCGTGGCTGTAGAAGTGACGCGTGTCAAGAGGTTGCCGTGGCTGTAGAAGTGACGTGTGTCAAGAGGTTGCCGTGGCTGTAGAAGTGACGCGTGTCAAGAGGTTGCCGTGGCTGTAGAAGTGACGCGTGTCAAGAGGTTGCCGTGGCTGTAGAGGTGACGTGTGTCAAGAGGTTGCCGTGGCTGTAGAAGTGACGTGTGTCAAGAGGTTGCCGTGGCTGTAGAAGTGACGTGTGTCAAGAGGTTGCCGTGGCTGTAGAGGTGACGTGTGTCAAGAGGTTGCCGTGGCTGTAGAGGCGACTGTGTGTCAAGAGGTTGCCGTGGCTGTAGAAGTGACGTGTGTCAAGAGGTTGCCGTGGCTGTAGAGGTGACGTGTGTCAAGATGTTGCCGTGGCTGTAGTGGCGACTGTGTGTCAAGAGGTTGCCGTGGCTGTAGAAGTGACGTGTGTCAAGAGGTTGCCGTGGCAGTAGAGGTGACGTGTGTCAAGAGGTTGCCGTGGCTGTAGAGGTGATGTGTGTCAAGAGGTTGCCGTGGCTGTAGAAGTGACGTGTGTCAACTGTCAAGAGGTTCCTGGAAAAGCAGGAGTGCAGTCTCGAGACATGGGTGTGTCAGCCTCGAACCACGGCACGCCGCACTTCTGTTGCGTCTGCTAGTTTGTGCCTTGAAGCGCGGCTGTGTTGGGTTGAGTCGCTTGTGGACCGGAACCCCGTCTGTGCAGTAATGAGTCCAGAAACCTGTCTAGAAAGCGTAAACAATTAGCGCGCGCGCCAGAGATATGTTATGTAATAAACGCTGCCGGGGAGGACGCTGCTACGCAGGAAGTTCTGCACGTCGCCGCTAGGAGCGCCTGAGTCAGGGGGTCACGGCCACCAGCCACACTCCTGTCTGGCCACGTGGTCAGGAGCACCGCGAGACAACCCGGCAACTACCAGTCTGGAGACAAACCAGTCGGCCTTGTCGCGGCGGTACCTGGGCTGTTAGCACGAGCTGCTGAGACGCGAGTACCTCACTCCTGGGTGTGCAGAGCCCGCGTTGCGGCTGCGATACAGCCGGCACTTGTATCGTCATTGTTATTTAAATAGTTGTTCAACGTTATATCTATAAAGATAGTTGCGTTACCAACAAACCTACCCATCAGTTATCACTACTCGGTTACTTAGGTAAACTGTCACAGGTGTCTAAAAGATAAGCAAAATGTGACAGAAATTTAACATTTGTATGTTATGAAACCAATTAAGAATGTTTTAAGTAATTTCAATCAAAAAATAGTTAATTAAAATATTAAGGATGTCAAACATAAGTTCTATGCTTCTCACACATGGTGAGTTTCGTTGTTAAGTCATGTGAGTGTAAAGAAGCAAATAGCTTAATTTATTTATTAGATACTAGCTGCAGTACCCGGCGTTGCCCGGGCTGAACACAGGGAGTTAGTGCTATATGACGGTGTGGCGGACATAGAGAAGTGACACGCAATTACTGTCAGTATGACAATGACCTATAATCTCCTGTTTACCCATGGCGATCGGTTGAACGGCGTAGAAGTTGATGCGCTGCAGCGCCATCTAGCGGAGCGCTACAAAAAATGGATAGCATGCAAACCTTCTCCATTAAAAAAAATACTTTGATGTGGCAACTTTCATGGCTACCGGTCAAACGGTGTCGGAGTTTATCAACGTCGTACATACATACATACATACATACATACATACATACATACATACATACATACATACATACATACATACATACATACTTACATACAGACATAAATACATACCAACATTCTAAAATATATTTAATATATAATACCCATGTGAGTATCAGTCCTATTATTGAAATTATTGGACAGAATATTAAACAACTGAATTTAGAAAACAGCCTCTGCTAGATATACAAAATATGTAATATTTTGTTGAAGTGTTCTGTATCCAAAGAATAAACGCGCTACTTGAACCCTCCAGTTGGAACTCCAGGGGTGTGCCCGGGGTGTGCCTGGGGTGTGCACGGGGTGTGCCCGGGGTGTGCCTGGGGTGTGCCATGGGTGTGCCATGGGTGTGCCATGGGTGGCAGGGGGAGAGGAGTGGGCAGCTCGCTCCTCCAAGCTCTGTGACTCTCCAAACACACTTGGTTTACTTTCGCTTGAAAACATCCTCAATACTGGAGCGTGACGTCAAAGTGGAAAATTGGATTTAATGTTAAAAAAACAAAACAAATCACATACACGAGCACAATATTATTTATTACATACTGATGTATAACTAAGTACTAACAGAAGGACGTCTTGCATAGGCAGGAGGTTGTGCGTATAGCAGAAAAAAAATTGTGTTTCTCCACGGACGCATGCGCATTATATAGTGAAGAGCAGAATATTTTGGTATCTTGGTGGGAGGTCGAAACTGTTTTCATTTATTTATCATTTACTGGAAAGAAATTGTAGAGACATTACACTACATTTCTCAGGTAATTTCTGTTGCAAACATTTTTATTATATCGATAGGCAAATGACCAACCATAAATTTACATTAAATATCCAAGAAAAGGTTTTAGGGTTCCTTTATATGTTGCTCACAAAATATTTTTGCATAAGTTATCATACTCTCATATAATTTCTGAGTAGAAAAACAATGTTCATAAACTTCTAGTCAGCTCAAACAGAGGAATCATGCTTAAAATACTTATTAAAATTTAAAAAAAAAATGTTATAGTTAAAAATTTGTTGGATTATATTACCGCATAGGAATGAAATAGTGGACCAACTTTGCACAAATGTTGTGCACAGTAGTATGCATGGTCTGCCATTCTGCTGTACAATCAGTTGTTTTATCATTGCGCACCCAGCTTTACAATAAAAATACAAACATTAAGCAGCTAGTAGATATTAGAAGTCTAATAGTAACTTCCCATGTAAAGGCAACAATAAATGTCTGCCTTCACTAGTAATCCAGGTAACTGAGTGAGCTGCGAAAAACACAAAATGTATGCAAATGTTCTATCGATTAACATTAACATTATCTGAATCTGTTGGAAATAAACCCACCCACCCGACTGACGAAAAGTAAATTACTATTTATAAAGTCGCCCCGTTATGTGGCTTGAACAGACTATTCTAGTGAGTAGCAGCCGCCGAATGTTTGTGGGACGGCCGGTGGCTGCGGGGGAAATAGCCCGGCGTGTTTGTCACTTGTTTGTTTACATGCTCATTCTGGTGTGTCTGGACATGCCTAGGAATATTTGTTTTGTCTTACATCTGTGCGAAATAATTTTTAACATCGGGAATATCAACTGAATATTTTTTTAACATGCTTTGCAAACCACAATTTTAGAAGTTAGAAAGAAAAATAATTAAAAATCTCAAAACAAATTACGTTTATAACATCAAATTAACTTCCTAACCATGTAATGAACGTCATTACACTAAACAATATTATATTAAATTTAGCATACAAATATGAACTATTTGTTGTCTTTATTTTATCATTAAAACATTTATGAGTTAATATGTATCTTAGGTAACATTCCTTTACAATACTATGCGGTGATAACTTCCATGTTTATAAAGATACCATTTTTTTTTTCGCACATAATTTGTAATTTTCTGAAAGTAATATTTAACTCTGCAGCGTTGTAAATATTAACGTGTTCACTTGCCTTGAAACAATTATAAATAAACTTAAAAAATAAAATGTCTCATTATATGGCCAGCAATTTTCGATTTAATTTAAGAACTGAATTACCTGGTCCGCCCAAGCCACATATCAAAACAGTGCTCTGTAGGTGGTTGTGATGGGTACCTTCACAGTCATGTAGCTAGCTCCAGCTTTCCCGCCAAACATTCATTCATCATTACCGAAACGAGGCCAAGTGGTGCGATATACATTCTACCATCCTCAGTAAAAATGATTAGAAAACATTGTTTCTTTCTATTATTAGTAATAAACAAAAAAAAATTCTTTGTATTCTACAAATGTGTTTAGTTATGTAGGTCTTTTAAACTGAATTCATTAAAAAAAAATTGGGACAAATTATTTTTAAAGTTTCACAACATAACGAAATTAAGGAGTGGTTGTAATCCGCCAACTTAATAAAAAAAAATTTTTCTCAACAAAACTATGAAAACACAAGGTTAATCAATTTTAGAATAAAAAATTATATACTCTAAATTGTTAGCTGATTGATGGCACGACTACGGTAGCTGTACAGAGGACGCAGAGGGGAGAGAGCTGACCTCGCCGTGTAGCGCTGCTGCTCTGCCGTCTGCCGTGCTGCCTCGCCGCGGGTCACAGAGCGACTGAGCGCAGCGCTCCTGGCGGAGGGAGGAGGCAGCCAGTACCCCCTCCACTCCTCCCGGCGCGGTGGTGGGGGTCACCCCGCTACACCCTGACTCAGGTCAGGGCCCCATGCCGACCTCCGTAGCGTCTTTGAACACATATACTGTATAGAAGTCGCGAGTGGATAGGATTTACTCTACGTTTTTCAGAAGCATATGATGAGCAGCTTGGGAACTTCACCGCTGCAGTGCGCTGCCGTAACGCCCTGTATCGTCTTAGTTGTTATTTACACGTCAGAGCGCAGCACTGTCACCTGCTGTCATTCCCCGCACCCCGCACCCATCATTCACTGCAGCTCAAGGTCGTTCAACGGGAGGGGGAAGGGGTGTTTGAAGAGTTCGACACTCGTCCGCTAGGGACCACCACAAGTCGATGCCCTAGAGATGATGGCGATTGCGGCGGTGAATTAACCAACTACCTCAAAACCGTATTAGAAATTTTAACCTGGGCTGGCGACTTGTATACAGTATATATATTCAAAGGTAGCGTAGTCGGATGCACACCGGCTTACGGTGCGAGGGGTCCTTGGTTCGAGTCCCGGGTAAGGCATGGGTGTTTATCTATGTACGGATATTTCATTGACGATGTGATAAGGTCTCGGATTAAGTAGGACAAAGTACCCTCTGGCTGTTGGTGTAATACTGTAGGCCACCCTAATTCAAAATAATAAAAAAGGTCAGGGCCCTAGCACGTGACACTTCACACAGGACTGGTCTGCTTGTCAGCAACATGCTCGCTCAGTTTACATGTTTGCATCGCTACAGAGGTTCCAACTGATGCCTCCATGGAAGACCTTTCAGTTATTAACTAACCAACGGCAAATATAAGCAATTAAAAAAAATAATTCCTTGTATTTCAGTAATTAAAAAATAGTTTCTTTTTGTAGTTGAATATTGTTCAAACTAATCCTTGGTTTTCAATCATAGAACCATTGTATGCCATGAAATAATGTTATTCCTCATCAGCAGTTGAATATATTTAGCCGGAATTATCACTGCTATAAATTAATTATTTACGTACTTTTGAGCATTTTAAGTGACCTCGCTATTATAAAGAGAATCTTATAAGTTGGTTACTAAGGATAAGTTGAAAAATCAGTACAATAATTGAAACATAATGTTAAGTTTATTTTCAATTTTCTATTCACAAGCGCTTTACTACTGAACACCCATTTAACTAATGTTGAAGTTGTTGACTCTCCCGCACACAGTGGAAGCTATTATACAAATAAAGATCTGTATTTGCAATTTCAGCAAATATACTGTTAGGAAGGCGAGAGACCAGACCACGCAGCTGGCTGGCGGCCCCGCACGGCCAATGACGTCACACATGCCACGGGTGCCTGGCCGGATTACAAGGGCAACCCCCTCCCCACAATTCACCCCGCGCTTTCCGCGCATCGTCCCGCCTTCGGCTATTATCATCTTCAGCGGCCTGGGAGTTCCTGGCTTACAGAGGCCGCCACGTGTAGTGGCGTGAATAAGCGTCGCCATTCTCGGTGTTTCGGGCGTCGTGTCGGCCCGGAATGACACCTTCTTTGTTGGTGTTATTTTACAACAAAACTGTGTCTATACATAACGGTGTAGGTTAAAAATAAACATATATCAGTGAACATACAGCTGCCACTTACATAGGTGTAAAAACACTATTTTTACAGTGTATATATTAAAGTTGTTTATATTGTGATTAATTGATGGAGCAAAACAACAATGTGTTGTAATAACAAGTATACAATATTTTTTTGTAATGGAAGATTTGTGTATGCACGAATACAGTCTTTGAAGCATGACTATTAAATTACATCGCAAAATACCTTTAAATGCTTCTTTGGCGCTGCTATTAAAGAAAATATTTGTGATTTTGCAGTAGACTGTATTACCTACTCAAATAACATTTTTATGCAATCATTATCATTTACCACTTGACAAACTTAGTCAAATTTCGTAATATTTTAAAGAATTTTGGGCTACTTAAATAATTTTAGGCAAAAGCGTAATCATAAACCTCAAGGGCATACACACAGATTTATTTTGGAGCGGACCTACTTAAAAATATTTGCATTTGTAAGAAATTAAATTGGTATTAAATCTTTATCGCAAGATACATTTTGTCCCGATCATCAAAACTATTGGCCGTACCTACTTATTAAATTGAAGTGTTAACCATTTGGGTGCGTGGATTTTTGATTATACTATACGATATTTACTACACTTCCGGATACGTAAATGGCTCAACACACGGCTACACACACAGGCATTTAATTACACACCTGGATAAATATAACAATGGCGTGTCTCTACACATAGACAATCACACTTACATAGGATTGTGGGTAGACAGGTGACAAATATCCCGACCACGTACAAAAAGATATTTGACTGAAAATGTCCACTTATCCACTTACATTGATTCTCCTAAATCAGTGAATTCACGTTGCATTATTTTTCAAAAGAGTTCTTAAAATAGCTCAAAAATTAGTTCGTAACCTCAGACGAACACACACGTATTAGTTCGATAATCACTTGTTCAAGTTTGGCCTTGTACAATACACTTACAAATATGACGTATATGCGTGTTACATGAAGTTTGCTTCTGAAGATGGCACTGGGCCTATAAGGAAAGGGATGGTTGCTCAGACTGCCCCAACACGCCCACAATAACAGGTGTGACAGGTTGCAGCCGAGTGTTGTCACACGCTGGGTAGGCCTCGTCGCTCAGTGACGTCACACACTTCCTCGCCACCGCAGTTCCGCCGGGACTCCGCCCCCGGGGGCGATGACCCCTGCAGCCGACCCCTGCAGCTGACCCCTGCAGCTGACCCCTGCAGCCGACCCCTGCAGCCGACCTCTGCAGCTGACCCCTGCAGCCGACCCCTGCAGTTGACCTCTGCAGCTGACCCCTGCAGCTGACCCCTGCAGCCGACCCCTGCAGCTGACCCCTGCAGCTGACCCCTGCAGCTGACCCCTGCAGCTGACCCCTGCAACTGACCCCTGCAGCTGACCCCTGCAGCTGACCCCTGCAGCTGACCCCTGCAGCTGACCCCTGCAGCCGACCCCTGCAGCCGACCTCTGCAGCTGTCCCCTGCAACTGACCCCTGCAGCTGACTCCTGCAGATGACCCCTGCAACTGACCCCTGCAGCTGACCCCTGCAACTGACCCCTGCAGCTGACCCCTGCAGCTGACCCCTGCAGCCGACCCCTGCAGCTGACCCCTGCAGCTGACCCCTGCAGCTGACCCCTGCAGCTGACCCCTGCAGCTGACCCCTGCAGCTGACCCCTGCAGCCGACCCCTGCAGCTGACCCCTGCAGCTGACCCCTGAAACTGACCCCTGCAGCCGACCCCTGCAGCCGACCCCTGCAGCTCACCCCTGCAGCTGACCCCTGCAGCTGACCCCTGCAGCCGACCCCTGCAGCCGACCCCTGCAGCGGACCCCTGCAGCTGACCCCTGCAGCCGACCCCTGCAGCCGACCCCTGCAGCTGACCCCTGCAGCCGACCCCTGCAGCCGACCCCTGCAGCCGACCCCTGCAGCCGACCCCTGCAGCTGACTTCTGCAGCTGACCCCTGCAACTGACCTCTGCAGCTGACCCCTGCAGCCGACCCCTGCAGCTGACCCCTGCAGCTGACCCCTGCAGCTGACCCCTGCAGCTGACCCCTGCAGCTGACCCCTGCAGCTGACCCCTGCAGCTGACCCCTGCAGCTGACCCCTGCAGCTGACCCCTGCAGCCGACCTCTGCAGCTGACCCCTGCAGCTGACCCCTGCAGCTGACCTCTGCAGCTGACCCCTGCAGCCGACCCCTGCAGCTGACCCCTGCAGCTGACCCCTGCAGCTGACCCCTGCAGCCGACCCTTGCAGCCGACCCCTGCAGCCGACCCCTGCAGCTGACCCCTGCAACTGACCCCTGCAGCTGACCCCTGCAGCTGACCCCTGCAGCCGACCCCTGCAGCCGACCCCTGCAGCCGACCCCTGCAGCTGACCCCTGCAGCTGACCCCTGCAGCTGACCCCTGCAGCTGACCTCTGCAGCTGACCCCTGCAGCCGACCTCTGCAGCTGACCCCTGCAGCTGACCCCTGCAGCTGACACCTGCAGCCGACCCCTACAGCCGACCCTTGCAGCCGACCCCTGCAGCTGACCCCTGCAGCTGACCCCTGCAGCTGACCCCTGCAGCTGACCCCTGCAGCTGACCCCTGCAGCTGACCCCTGCAGCTGACCACTGCAGCCGACCTCTGCAGCCGACCCCTGCAGCCGCCCCCGGAAGCTGACCCCTGCAGCTGACCCCTGCAGCTGACCCCTGCAGCTGACCCCTACAGCTGACCTATGCAGCTGACCCCTGCAGCTGACCCCTGCCGCCGACCCCTGCAGCCGACCCCTGCAGCCGACCCCTGCCGCCGACCCCTGCATCCGACCCCTGCCGCCAACCCCTGCAGCCGACCCCTGCAGCCGACCCCTGCAGCCGACCCCTGCAGCCGACCCCTGCAGCTGACCACTGCAGCTGACCCCTGCAGCCGACCCCTGCAGCCGACCCCTGCAGCCGACCCCTGCAGCCGACCCCTGCAGCCGACCCCTGCAGCCGACCCCTGCAGCTGACCACTGCAGCTGACCCCTGCAGCCGACCCCTGCAGCCGACCCCTGCAGCCGACTCCTGCAGCCGACCCCTGCAGCCGACCCCTGCAGCCGACCCCTGCAGCCGACCCCTGCAGCCGACCCCTGCAGCCGACCCCTGCAGCTGACCCCTGCAGCCGACCTCTGCAGCCGACCTCTGCAGCCGACCCCTGCAGCCGACCCCTGCAGCCGACCCCTGCAGCCGACCCCTGCAGCTGACCTCTGCAGCTGACCCCTGCAGCCGACCCCTGCTGCCGACCCCTGCAGCCGACCCCTGCAGCCGACCCCTGCAGCCGACCCCTGCAGCCGACCCCTGCAGCCGACCCCTGCAGCCGACCCCTGCAGCCGACCCCTGCAGCCGACCCCTGCAGCCGACCCCTGCAACCGACCCCTGCAGGCGACCCCTGCAGCCGACCCCAGCAGCCGACCCCTGCAGCCGACCCCTGCAGCCGACCCCTGCAGCCGACCCCTGCAGCCGACCCCTGCAGCCGACCCCTGCAGCCGACCACTGCAGCCGACCCCTGCAGCCGACCCCTGCAGCCGACCCCTGCAGTCGACCCCTGCAGCTGACCCCTGCAGCTGACCCCTGCAGCCGACCCCTGCAGCCGACCCCTGCAGCCGACCCCTGCAGTCGACCCCTGCAGCTGACCCCTGCAGCCGACCCCTGCAGCCGACCCCTGCAGCCGACCCCTGCAGCCGACCCCTGCAGCCGACCCCTGCAGCCGACCCCTGCAGCCGACCCCTGCAGCTGACCCCTGCAGCTGACCCCTGCAGCTGACCCCTGCAGCTGACCCCTGCAGCTGACCCCTGCAGCTGACCCCTGCAGCCGACCCCTGCAGCCGACCCCTGCAGCTGACCCCTGCAGCTGACCCCTGCAGCCGACCCCTGCAGCTGACCCCTGCAGCCGACCCCTGAAGCTGACCCCTGCAGCTGACCCCTGCAGCTGACCCCTGCAGCTGACCCCTGCAGCTGACCCCTGCAGCTGACCCCTGCAGCCGACCCCTGCAGCTGACCCCTGCAGCTGACCCCTGCAGCCGACCCCTGCAGCCGACCCCTGCAGCCGACCCCTGCAGCCGACCCCTGCAGCTGACCCCTGCAGCCGACCCCTGCAGCCGACCCCTGCAGCCGACCCCTGCAGCTGACCCCTGCAGCTGACCCCTGCAGCTGACCCCTGCAGCCGACCCCTGCAGCTGACCCCTGCAGCTGACCCCTGCAGCTGACCCCTGCAGCTGACCCCTGCAGCTGACCCCTGCAGCTGACCCCTGCAGCTGACCCCTGCAGCTGACCCCTGCAGCCGACCCCTGCAGCTGACCCCTGCAGCTGACCCCTGCAGCCGACCCCTGCAGCCGACCCCTGCAGCTGACCCCTGCATCCGACCCCTGCAGCCGACCCCTGCATCCGACCCCTGCAGCCGACCCCTGCATCCGACCCCTGCAGCCGACCCCTGCAGCTGACCCCTGCAGCCGACCCCTGCAGCCGACCCCTGCAGCCGACCCCTGCAGCTGACCCCTGCAGCCGACCCCTGCAGCCGACCCCTGCAGCTGACCCCTGCAGCTGACCCCTGCAGCCGACCCCTGCAGCCGACCCCTGCAGCCGACCCCTGCAGCCGACCCCTGCAGCCGACCCCTGCAGCCGACCCCTGCAGCTGACCCCTGCATCCGACCCCTGCAGCTGACCCCTGCATCCGACCCCTGCAGCCGACCCCTGCATCCGACCCCTGCAGCCGACCCCTGCATCCGACCCCTGCAGCCGACCCCTGCAGCTGACCCCTGCAGCCGACCCCTGCAGCCGACCCCTGCAGCCGACCCCTGCAGCTGACCCCTGCAGCCGACCCCTGCAGCCGACCCCTGCAGCTGAGCCCTGCAGCTGACCCCTGCAGCCGACCCCTGCAGCCGACCCCTGCAGCTGACCCCTGCAGCCGACCCCTGCAGCCGACCCCTGCAGCCGACCCCTGCAGCCGACCCCTGCATCCGACCCCTGCAGCCGACCCCTGCATCCGACCCCTGCAGCCGACCCCTGCATCCGACCCCTGCAGCCGACCCCTGCAGCTGACCCCTGCAGCCGACCCCTGCAGCCGACCCCTGCAGCCGACCCCTGCAGCTGACCCCTGCAGCCGACCCTTGCAGCCGACCCCTGCAGCCGACCCCTGCAGCCGACCTCTGCAGCTGACCCCTGCAGCTGACCCCTGCAGCTGTCCCCTGCAGCTGACCCCTGCAGCTGACCCCTGCAGCTGACCCCTGCAGCTGATCCCTGCAGCTGACCCCTTCAGCCGACCCCTGCAGCCGACCCCTGCAGCTGACCCCTGCAGCTGACCTGATGGGGTCACACGTCACTCGGGGCTGCTGGGCGGGCCTTCAGCTGCTGGAACAAGGGAAGCCTTCATCTCACAGACGAGAGAGCCACACCCGAAGTTCATGCTCGCTTTTTTTCTGTTCTATCTCATTGTACAAACCGGTGTGGCATTAAATTTTGCGGTCGATTAGGATAGGTTAGCTACATTATAAATACTTTAAAACATTGTGGATGGTTGGTTATATTAGGTAAGTATTGCTACATTAAAAATACTGTAAAATTATTGTATGGTTGCTTAGCAAATAACTTTTTAACATGTAGCTATCCAGGGCTAGGAAACTGTTTACATGATTTCACAGTATATTTAATGTAGCTATCCTAACCAAATCAACCGTCCACGATGTTTTAAAGTATTTATAATGTAGCTAACCTAACCTAATTGACCATTAGCTATCATGAGTTACAACGAACAAAAAAAAAAAAACCCGAAGATGCACGATCGGGCGTTTGGCTCTCTCGTCTGTGAAATGAAGGCTTCCCCTGAAACAACACCGGCCCCAGACATGCACAAGCTCTGCATCTCTCGCGCACTGCGCCCAGGTAGCTCCGGTACGTCCCAGTCACGTTACATGCATATCTGTTACAGGTGTCGTTCACCGGCGTGTTAATTAACACAGGGCGTAAGCGGTTCGAAGCACAAATAGGCCTACTTCTGCGCCGACTCTATGCGCCTGTTGTACACGTGTTTGTACAGGTTCCCGACTTTACACTCTGTGGTCTTGAAGTATAGTACCAATATAAACTGCTTCGTATCGCAATAAAACTGATGTATTATGGTTTTTCTTTTTTTTCTTTTAAAAATAAGTTGGTATAGTTTTTTATTAATTAATGAATAATCTAATATAACAACTTAGACTTAAAATAGGCATTGTAACACTACATACTGTAAACATTGTAACATTAGTAAGTATGAATAGTATTTAAGTAATATTAATAAGCAAGTGAGCGAGAACTTGTAAATTGCTTTCCGCAATAGTTCGGGTGGTGCTGGATGGTTAGGTGGTGGGGGGGGGGGTTTATCTATGTTGCTTCCCGCCGGGCTCAGAAACCCACGTCTTGCTGTAAACACAGTGTATTTGCTTCGTGTTTGCTTGGGACTGGCTGATACGCATTTATTACAGAGTTCTGTTCTCGGACGCACGGAGAGTTGAAGCTGTCTTAACTCGTCTGTGATTGGCTCAGGCATAGCGTTGACTTCTCATCTTTCCCCGCTTTGTCCACCCCTCTGTGACGTCATGGCCAGCAGTTCCTTGGCGTGTGTCTGCGCCTGCGCTGCGCCCCTATTCACCCCTTCGTCCGGGTCTCAACTGTGTGACAGTAGTGATTCATTATGGTACAGCGACGTGTGCGCACGAAAAACCACGGCTAAGTGAGTACCAATGTAGCAATTTACCAATGTATGCTAGTGTTGGTAGATGGCATTACCTTTAAATGTAATTCAATAATCTTCTCTCTATCTTAAAATTTTCCAAATTTCCTTTAGCACCCCGCCGTTTAAATTTTAGTTCGTGTTTAATTTTGATGACACTTTTTTTTTACCATGGTTTAGAGCAGTGGTTCCCAAACTTTTTCAGCTGGCGACCCACCTTTCCTTATAGGAATACCTCCACGGTCTAGCGGTCCATGGTGGAGTAAAAAAAAACCTTATTTCAATCGTATCCCTTCCTTATGTATATATATAATTTACCCTAAAATATTGCAAATATATATGCTGTTTTGAAGATACCGATTGATTATTGATAAAAAATTTGTGTTCTGATTTGAAAATGGTTGACAAAATATAAACACTTTGTAGCAAAATAGTTATTTATTTTACAACACATACGTGTTTGCGCACAATTCGATTGGCTTAGATTTTTGTTATCTTTCCTGGTGGTTTATTCGATGGTTTCTGATAGTTTTAGGATCGAGTCGCGACCTCGCGACCCACCTGTAACCCTTCCGCGACCCACCTGTAACCCTTCCGCGACCCACCTGTACCCCTTCCGCGACCCACCTGTAACCCTTCCGCGACCCACCTGTAACCCTTCCGCGACCCACCTGTAACCCTTCCGCGACCCATCTGTAACCCTTCCGCGACCCACCTGTAACCCTTCCACGACCCACCTGTAACCCTTCCGCGACCCACCTGTAACCCTTCCGCGACCCACCTGTACCCCTTCCGCGACCCACCTGTAACCCTTCCGCGACCCACCTGTAACCCTTCCGCGACCCACCTGTAACCCTTCCGCGACCCATCTGTAACCCTTCCGCGACCCACCTGTAACCCTTCCGCGACCCACCTGTAACCCTTCCGCGACCCACCTGTAACCCTTCCGCGACCCACCTTTAACCCTTCCGCGACCCACCTGTAACCCTTCCGCGACCCACCTGTAACCCTTCCGCGACCCACCTGTAACCCTTCCGCGACCCACCTTTAACCCTTCCGCGACCCACCTGTAACCCTTCCGCGACCCACCTGTAACCCTTCCGCGACCCACCTGTAACCCTTCCGCGACCCACCTGTAACCCTTCCGCGACCCACCTGTAACCCTTCCGCGACCCACCTGTAACCCTTCCGCGACCCACCTGTAACCCTTCCGCGACCCATCTGTAACCCTTCCGCGACCCACCTGTAACCCTTCCGCGACCCACCTGTAACCCTTCCGCGACCCACCTGTAACCCTTCCGCGACCCACCTGTACCCCTTCCGCGACCCACCTGTAACCCTTCCGCGACCCACCTGTAACCCTTCCGCGACCCACCTGTAACCCTTCCGCGACCCATCTGTAACCCTTCCGCGACCCACCTGTAACCCTTCCGCGACCCACCTGTAACCCTTCCGCGACCCACCTGTAACCCTTCCGCGACCCACCTTTAACCCTTCCGCGACCCACCTGTAACCCTTCCGCGACCCACCTGTAACCCTTCCGCGACCCACCTGTAACCCTTCCGCGACCCACCTGTAACCCTTCCGCGACCCACCTTTAACCCTTCCGCGACCCACCTGTAACCCTTCCGCGACCCACCTGTAACCCTTCCGCGACCCACCTGTAACCCTTCCGCGACCCACCTGTAACCCTTCCGCGACCCACCTTTAACCCTTCCGCGACCTACCTGTAACCCTTCCGCGACCCACCTGTAACCCTTCCGCGACCCACCTGTAACCCTTCCGCGACCCACCTGTAACCCTTCCGCGACCCACCTGTAACCCTTCCGCGACCCACCTGTAACCCTTCCGCGACCCACCTTTAACCCTTCCGCGACCCACCTGTAACCCTTCCGCGACCCACCTGTAACCCTTCCGCGACCCACCTGTAACCCTTCCGCGACCCACCTGTAACCCTTCCGCGACCCACCTGTAACCCTTCCGCGACCCACCTGTAACCCTTCCGCGACCCACCTGTAACCCTTCCGCGACCCACCTGTAACCCTTCCGCGACCCACCTGTAACCCTTCCGCGACCCACCTGTAACCCTTCCGCGACCCACCTGTAACCCTTCCGCGACCCACCTGTAACCCTTCCGCGACCCACCGGTAACCCTTCCGCGACCCACCGGTAACCCTTCCGCGACCCACCTGTAACCCTTCCGCGACCCACCGGTAACCCTTCCGCGACCCACCTGTAACCCTTCCGCGACCCACCGGTAACCCTTCCGCGACCCACCTGTAACCCTTCCGCGACCCACCTGTAACCCTTCCGCGACCCACCTGTAACCCTTCCGCGACCCACCTGTAACCCTTCCGCGACCCACCTGTAACCCTTCCGCGACCCACCGGTAACCCTTCCGCGACCCACCGGTAACCCTTCCGCGACCCACCTGTAACCCTTCCGCGACCCACCGGTAACCCTTCCGCGACCCACCGGTAACCCTTCCGCGACCCACCTGTAACCCTTCCGCGACCCACCTGTAACCCTTCCGCGACCCACCTGTAACCCTTCCGCGACCCACCGGTAACCCTTCCGCGACCCACCTGTAACCCTTCCGCGACCCACCTGTAACCCTTCCGCGACCCACCTGTAACCCTTCCGCGACCCACCGGTAACCCTTCCGCGACCCACCTGTAACCCTTCCGCGACCCACCTGTAACCCTTCCGCGACCCACCTGTAACCCTTCCGCGACCCACCTGTAACCCTTCCGCGACCCACCTGTAACCCTTCCGCGACCCACCTGTAACCCTTCCGCGACCCACCTGTAACCCTTCCGCGACCCACCTGTAACCCTTCCGCGACCCACCTGTAACCCTTCCGCGACCCACCTGTAACCCTTCCGCGACTCACCTGTAACCCTTCCGCGACCCACCTGTAACCCTTCCGCGACCCACCTGTAACCCTTCCGCGACCCACCTGTAACCCTTCCGCGACCCACCTGTAACCCTTCCGCGACCCACCTGTAACCCTTCCGCGCCCACCTGTAACCCTTCCGCGACCCACCTGTAACCCTTCCGCGACCCACCTGTAACCCTTCCGCGACCCACCTGTAACCCTTCCGCGACCCACCTGTAACCCTTCCGCGACCCACCTGTAACCCTTCCGCGACCCACCTGTAACCCTTCCGCGACCCACCTGTAACCCTTCCGCGACCCACCTGTAACCCTTCCGCGACCCACCGGTAACCCTTCCGCGACCCACCTGTAACCCTTCCGCGACCCACCTGTAACCCTTCCGCGACCCACCTGTAACCCTTCCGCGACCCACCTGTAACCCTTCCGCGACCCACCGGTAACCCTTCCGCGACCCACCGGTAACCCTTCCGCGACCCACCTGTAACCCTTCCGCGACCCACCGGTAACCCTTCCGCGACCCACCGGTAACCCTTCCGCGACCCACCTGTAACCCTTCCGCGACCCACCTGTAACCCTTCCGCGACCCACCGGTAACCCTTCCGCGACCCACCTGTTACCCTTCCGCGACCCACCTGTAACCCTTCCGCGACCCACCGGTAACCCTTCCGCGACCCACCTGTAACCCTTCCGCGACCCACCTGTAACCCTTCCGCGACCCACCTGTAACCCTTCCGCGACCCACCTGTAACCCTTCCGCGACCCACCGGTAACCCTTCCGCGACCCACCTGTAACCCTTCCGCGACCCACCTGTAACCCTTCCGCGACCCACCTGTAACCCTTCCGCGACCCACCTGTAACCCTTCCGCGACCCACCTGTTACCCTTCCGCGACCCACCTGTAACCCTTCCGCGACCCACCGGTAACCCTTCCGCGACCCACCTGTAACCCTTCCGCGACCCATCTGTAACCCTTCCGCGACCCACCTGTAACCCTTCCGCGACCCACCTGTAACCCTTCCGCGACCCACCTGTAACCCTTCCGCGACCCACCTGTAACCCTTCCGCGACCCACCTGTAACCCTTCCGCGACCCACCTGTAACCCTTCCGCGACCCACCTGTAACCCTTCCGCGACCCACCTGTAACCCTTCCGCGACCCACCTGTAACCCTTCCGCGACCCACCTGTAACCCTTCCGCGACCCACCTGTAACCCTTCCGCGACCCACCTGTAACCCTTCCGCGACCCACCTGTAACCCTTCCGCGACCCATCTGTAACCCTTCCGCGACCCACCTGTAACCCTTCCGCGACCCACCTGTAACCCTTCCGCGACCCACCTGTAACCCTTCCGCGACCCACCTGTAACCCTTCCGCGACCCACCTGTAACCCTTCCGCGACCCACCTGTAACCCTTCCGCGACCCATCTGTAACCCTTCCGCGACCCACCTGTAACCCTTCCGCGACCCACCTGTAACCCTTCCGCGACCCACCTGTAACCCTTCCGCGACCCACCTGTAACCCTTCCGCGACCCACCTGTAACCCTTCCGCGACCCACCTGTAACCCTTCCGCGACCCACCTGTAACCCTTCCGCGACCCACCTGTAACCCTTCCGCGACCCACCTGTAACCCTTCCGCGACCCACCTGTAACCCTTCCGCGACCCACCTGTAACCCTTCCGCGACCCACCTGTAACCCTTCCGCGACCCACCTGTAACCCTTCCGCGACCCACCTGTAACCCTTCCGCGACCCACCTGTAACCCTTCCGCGACCCACCTGTAACCCTTCCGCGACCCACCTGTAACCCTTCCGCGACCCACCTGTAACCCTTCCGCGACCCACCTGTAACCCTTCCGCGACCCACCTGTAACCCTCCCGCGACCCACCTGTAACCCTTCCGCGACCCACCTTTAACCCTTCCGCGACCCACCTGTAACCCTTCCGCGACCCACCTGTAACCCTTCCGCGACCCACCTGTAACCCTTCCGCGACCCACCTGTAACCCTTCCGCGACCCACCTGTAACCCTTCCGCGACCCACCTGTAACCCTTCCGCGACCCACCTGTAACCCTTCCGCGACCCACCTGTAACCCTTCCGCGACCCACCTGTAACCCTTCCGCGACCCACCTGTAACCCTTCCGCGACCCACCTGTAACCCTTCCGCGACCCACCTGTAACCCTTCCGCGACCCACCTGTAACCCTTCCGCGACCCACCTGTAACCCTTCCGCGACCCACCTGTAACCCTTCCGCGACCCACCTGTAACCCTTCCGCGACCCACCTGTAACCCTTCCGCGACCCACCTGTAACCCTTCCGCGACCCACCTGTAACCCTTCCGCGACCCATCTGTAACCCTTCCGCGACCCACTAGTGGGTCGCGACCCACCGTTTGGGAACCGCTGGTTTAGAGGATAGTTTATAACGAGTTTGGAATAAAGCCATGTTATGTTGTGGTGTATTTCGCGCGCATGTTCGGAAACGAATTGTATGTTCCTTCGTTTTCCTGCTTTACTAAATCAAGTAATTTTAATGTATTTGGGTTCGCAATTTGCAATGAACTTATATCTGTGGCTGACCCTTAATTTTCTTTCCTGGTTCACTTTTTTATAATTTGAGCTATGAGTAAGCCTTTTGATCCAGTGCTTGTGGATCGTTGTTCACAGCTGCCACTGTGGATCGTTCTAAGAACACGGTCGTGTAGCCTTTTGATAATTGCTTAACTTGTATATTATTGAGATATTTATTAAAGTGAGGGAGTTTCGAAGCACTTATCTTCGTGCTATATTGTACTTGTTCATGGATAATATTTTGAGGTTCTTAATACGGGCTAACGTCATTGATGCATTTTCCTGATACGCCTCATTGCACGTCAAATTTTAATTTAAAACATACCTTGTAGAGTGAAAGACACTGTGTTTTGGTACAAGTGAAGATGACCTAGGATGTATGCATAATGGAAGCGTATTTTTGGCACCCTATTTGTCATGTCTAAATGCCCGATAATCCTTCATAATTACTTTGGGAAAGACTCTGGCAGTTATAACTGTTGATACTAGTTTGATATGACCTTGAGACTTGTTTGAGTGCTTGGTTGCCTTGTGCGTGGTTGCTGCACAGCCGCGGCCAGTACACAGAGAGCTGCACCCCTGGTGGACAGGCAACCAGCGCAGTGCCACCAGAAGATATGCAACCAGCCACACCTGTGTCTGCAATGCAAGACGTTCTGATTGGTTACAACCGCCCGCTGGCCAGCTGTACAAGTAGGGCCGCGGTAGCAGAAGACTGCAGACAGGAGAGAGACAGAAGCAGACTGAAGGAAGCGCGGAGGACGCAGGGAGATCTAGCAGACGTGAGCGCGGATCGGTCAGGCGCTGAGGACAGAGTATCGCCGTCTGACGGGGAGAGGTCGGCACAAGACTGAGCGTGTGGCGCGGCGCCACAGCCACAGCCACAGCCACAGCCACAGCCACAGCTCGGCCCTGACGCCGGGAGAGGAGATGCAGGCCTGTGGCAGGGGAGAGGCGACTCCAGCTCCAGAGGTGCAGCTCGGGGCAGCTCGGGGCAGCTCGGGGCAGCTCGGGGCAGCTCGGGGCAGCTCGGGGCAGCTCGGGGCAGGAGTCGCTCAGCTCCGAGCAGCACCTAGGGCGGGACCAGGGGAGCACTGCTGCCAACACCAGGCAAGTGTCGAGTACCAGCGGGGTTTACGTGAACGAGTCCTAGTTGACAAGTTAAATTAGTAGCGAAAGAAAATAACTTTAACAGTGATAGTACGGGAAGCAAACAATACCTTTTAAGTAAATATTGTAAATAAATTTTTAATTTTAAATGGTATTTAGTGACTTTCACATTTCCTTTAACGTAAGAAATGATGTTTTGTTGTGAAGTAAGCTTTTTACCTGTTAATCAGTTTGCACAGTTTGAAGTGGTGGATTCCTGCCCCTAGTCGCAACGCAGAATGTGTATGGATGAGAGCGACATAATAATTTAGTATTACATGTTAAGCTGGAGTCTGATTTAAATAGTTCAACCCTAAGTGTTTAGATATCACCAAACATAATTTTGTTTGTTAAATGTTGTAATTTGTACGCGAAATGAATTTTAATGGCAAAGTTTGATTTTGTAATATTATCCCGTTTCAGCACCTCGTGTGAACGAGCTTTAGAGCCATCAACACCCAATGATTTTTTTTCTGACATTTTGTTCTGCTGCATAATAATTGTGAACTGTGTAGAACCAAACATTTGTGAAACTCTTTATAGCTAAAAGCTTACCGTTAAAAATGGTTCAAGTTCGCCCGATGAATGTGGTTAAGCTGTTACGCAGGTTGGTACTGCGTAACGAGGAAACTCGCCCCTGCGGGCTAGTGGGATACCACCCGCCATACACTGCACGGACTCGGCGCGCGAATTTCAATTGATGCGCGTTGGATAGCAGATCCTCGGGTCCACTCGTGCCGAATCGCCTTTGATCGGAGCACGTGGACGTGGTCGGAAGTTTCCGAGCCGCGTTTCCGATTCAGGATGTCCAGAATATTCCTCGCTGTTTTAGTATGGAGCGCAGCGAGTATATAAGCAGGCTGCTAGCACGAGTTCCACAGAGTCTTCTCTCAACCGGCTGCGTGAATAATGCGGTGACCACGACCCGCACCTTCGATCATCGACGCCGAAAGGCTGCCCGCTGAGGTCTTCAAGCTGCGCATGGATGCCGAAAAAGGCGGTAAGAGAGGCCGCAAATTATACAAGTCAGTTACGGACTTGGTAATAATTCAGTGGTAGCCCAGTAACAATTTGCAAGTTGGCACGGGACTTCGGAAGTAAAAAGTACGTGTCGGACTTTGCAGTAAAATGACCAAGGGGAACATAGAAAATTCCGCCGAGGGTCATGAAGTGGTTTGCGACTAGGAGCATAACAGAGTTCTGCTTAGCAATACCTTAAAAAAGAAAATATATTTTCTCGTTCTATTAATACGGTGAAAATAAAAGGTGTTACTACTTGATTAAAACATTAAGGGCGTAGTGCAGTGGCATTAGCGGGACTACCTGTCGTGGCGTTTAAGACTACCAATGAACATAAACAAGGAGGTAAATTTTTAATGAAAAACTGTTTTAAAATAATTTCAAGCAACAGCATGTTAGGTGATTTGTCTCCAATTTTCTGCACTAGTATAGTGTTCGTTTTATTACCAAATAGTGTGAATTAAGAGCCGGCGAAAATGTGCAAGTATCAGGGAATCAGCACGGCGGCAGAGGTAGACTAAAGACATTCGCTCCGTCGATGTTTCCGGTCCGACTGGTGTGATCAGGTCGAGGATCAACGGAAATAAAAAACACTCGCCGCTATCACTTAAACGACACTGAAGATTTTAGCCAATTTTATTTGGGGAGAAGTGTTGAAATTTAAATTGTGTTAGAAATATCTCGTTCCTAAGTCTCTGGTACTGTTAAAACAATGTCTAATTTTGATCTGTAATTGAAGGTTTAAGTATTTTGTATAAAAAAGAATTTGTAATTATAACTAAAAGAAAAGGGTCCAGTTAGAATTATTTATTGAGGAATAATTCGTGTGGTTATGAGAAAATGTTTAAAAAGTAGTGAATGGTACGTAATTTTGTATAAGTTTATTTCAGGTGTTTTGTTGGTAATCGCTGGAACATGAATTGTAGCAGTAATGTGTGACAGCCAACATAATAAGAAAATTTATATTAATGTATGAGGATTATATGTGTTTGTATAATGTGTGAATAAATCTCTGTACATGCCGTACTAAATATGTGTTATACATTGCTCTGTGTTTCCTTAAGCTCTTGTTGCCATTCTAATTTCCAACGACTAGGTAACAAAGCCTCTGTTTTGTAATTATTACAAGCTTTTATTTAACTTCACAAATTTTTTTTTTGTTTCTCTGTTTAGTTCAAATCTTGCAAGTTAAATTCTAACCACTTCGCTTGAACTAGTGCTGACATTTTACATTATTTCTCAGTTATGATACACACATATTCCGACATTTTAAATTTTGGCTGCCATCTTTAAAATCCGCTGGTATTGTCCAAAAATTCTGATTTTTTTTTTAATTTTACAAAAATATTTATTTAATTAATTTTATAAAAAACTTTTATAAATTCTGATTACGCCATTTTGAATTATGTGGACCATATTTCAATTCAGTAATTATTATAAAAAAATGGAAATTTTTTAAACATTAAAAATGTTAATGTTTTATTAAATAAAATTTAAATAAAACAATATAGAGACCTGGAGTAGAACCCAATTTATTACGCAATTAATATGTCTAAAATTTGTAACGTTTGTAACTGCAGATAGAGAACCCTTCATTTCACAGGGTTCAGAGCCACGCCCGAACAGTTCCCAAGTTCTGCGAATTTTACCGATAACTAGCAAAAAAAAATTTTTTAATAATTTATTTTCCTGTCATAAAGAATTTAAAATAACGCTAACCTAACCAAACTTTCATTTTAGTTATGATAACCCAACCTAAGCTAACATTTTGCCTTGGTAAACTTCAGGACTGTTCGGGTCGCTCGTGTGGTGCTGAGTATGGCGGAGCAACACAAGTCAAGGCGACGCCTGTGTTCGGAGCAATGCGCCTCCCTCCCGCGCGGACCCGGTGTTGAGCAACCAGCAAGGCCTGTCCCAGCAACTGCGTGGCGAGAACCTGGCGAGAATGTGATACAACTGTTAGCTGCATTGCAACTGGTGAGCTCCAGTCGCCATTTTATATTTCAATAAGTCAACCTAACAAAGAAACGACTGGTGAACTAGCAATCTAAAATGCCTTGCTAATTTACCCCGCTAATGAACAATCATGCAAAAAAAATAGTCAGGTTTTACAAATAGTAATGTATGTTTTTGGGGAGTTACCAAAACATTTTGGCTGACATTTACTTCTAGGTCTTTTTTCTTTTTTTTACTTTTTAGTACGTTTTAGCTAACAGTTTTTTTTTAATATTTGAAGTTGCATTGCCAATTTCCAGTTCTTACATCTTATCTCACTTCAAACTTGAGGAAACTTCAACAGTTTGACAACTTTATCAACTCAAGCAGAAAGCACGAGTGTTTTCGCGGCTAGTGAAATTTTCAGGGAAAAGAAGCAAGCGAAGCGACAGTTCCTAGGAACATGTTTATATGGCACCCGTCACGGATTTTTCCACACATGTGATAAGGTGAAGCACATACCTTGTCAGACAAGGTCTGAGTGGCAAAACCTGTTTCCGTCAGTAATAGACACGAGAGATGAGTCAACCTTGGCAAGGATCCAACATTTTCCCCAACCTCGCCCAAGATTTCGACTAGTAAAATGCGCCTTAATATTTGGAACACACTCGAAATTAAATTTACGCCTCAACATGCAACAAGGAATTTTAAAAATCGGCAACATTATATTAATTCTTACGCATTTCACCAAACCATTAACCATATTCCACAGTGATTTTGTATCCTCCCGTGAACGCGCGCATTAATAATTAAGGTTCCAGCTGTAGCTCCAATGATGTAGGCCAGTAAAAACTGTACTCTAGCGGGTAAAAGTTAAACTAATATGGTGGTGGTGCGTTATAACAGATAACGAAAATGAGATGGTGCCCTACAGCAGACGAAAAAAATATGGCCGCCATGACGTAATACTGGCCGATGTAAGATCTGCCTTGGAATTTGTGGTGGAAGGTCAGTCTGTCGGTGGCTTGCGTGGAAGAGGGATCCATCGCCATTTTTAACCGAATGACCTCACTTGGTTCGAACGGAGGACTGCATGATTTTTATACACATTTTATTATATAAATTTTTTAAGAATATTAAAATTTTACCCGATTTTCTATCATAAAAATTACGGATTTTCAAGATAACGGACGTGACGTCGCTATTCAAAATGATGGAAGGATTTTGTGCCATGTTGACTTAATCTGTAGTTCAGAAGTTTCAAATAGGCATCCCTGTGAGAAAAGGGGAGAAAGGTGAAA
>NC_086335.1:72849964-72962172 GCF_032445375.1 Bacillus rossius redtenbacheri | reverse complement strand
TCCCTGATATTTTAAGCCATTCCCTGATATTGAAAGCCATTCCTTAATTTTTAAAAGCCATTCCCTGATTTTTTAAACCATTCCCTGATTTTTAAAGCCATTCCCTGATTTTAAAAGCCAATCCCTGATTTTTAAAACCATTTCCTGATTTTTAAAGCCATTCCCTGATTATTTAAGCCATTCCCTGATTTTAAAAGCCATTCCCTGATTTTTAAAGCCATTCCCTGATTTTTAAAGCCATTCCCTGATTTTTAAAGTCATTCCCTGATTTTTAAAGCCATTACCTGATTTAAAAAGCCATAATCTGATTTTTAAATCCATTCCCTGATTTTTAAAGCGATTCCCTGATTTTAAAAGCCAATCCCTGATTTTTAAAACCATTTCCTGATTTTTAAAGCCATTCCCTGATTATTTAAGCCATTCCCTGATTTTTTAGAGCCATTTCCTGATTTTTAGAGCCATCCCTGATTTTTAAAGCCATTCCCTGCTATTTACAGCCATTCCCTGATTTTTTAAACCTAACCTAACCTAATTAACCTATTCCCGTATTTATGATGCCGTTCCCGGACTTTTAAAGCCATTCCCTGATTTGAAAAGCCATTCCCTGATTTTTAAAGCCTTTCCCTGATTTTTAAAACCATTCCCTGATTTTTTAAAACCATTCCTTGATTTTTAAAGCCATTCACTGATTTTTAAAGCCATTCCCTGATTTTTAAAGCCATTTCCTGATTTTTAAAACCATTCCCTGATTTTTAAAGCCATTCCCTTATTTTTAGAGCCATTCCCTGATTTTTAGAGCCATTCCTTGATTTTTAAAGCCATTCCCTGAATTTTAAATCCATTCCCTGATTTTTAAAACCTAACCTAACCTAATTAACCTTTTTTCCAAATTTTTATGCCATTCCCGGACTTTTAAAGCCATTCCCTGATTTTTAAAGCCATTTCCTGATATTTAAAGCCATTCCATGATTTTTAAAGCCACTTCCTGGGTTTTAAAGCCATTCTTTGGGTTTTAAAGCCATTCCCTGATTTTTAAAGCCATTCCCTGATTTTTAAAGCCTAACCTAAACTAACCTAACCTAACCTATTCCCTGATTTTTGAAGCTTATCCCTGATTTTTGAAGACATTCCCTGATTTTTGAAGCCATTCCCTGATTTTTAAAGCCATTCCCTGATTTTTTAAAGCCATTCCCTGATTATTATTGCCATTCCCTGATTTTTAAAGCCTAACCTAACCTTACCTATACCTGAATGTTTGAAGGAATTCCCGAATTTTTGAAGCCTGTCCCGGATTTTTGGAGCCATTTCCGGATTTTTAAAGGTATTACCTGATTTTTGAAGTCAAACCCAGATTTTTGAAGCCATACCCTAATATTTGAAGTCAATCCCTGATTTTTGAAGCCATTCCCGGATTTTTAAAGTCATTCCCTGATTTTTGAAGCCATTCTCTGATTTTTAAAACCATTCCATGATTTTTAAAGCAATTCCCTGATTTTTGGATCCATTCCCTGATTTTTAAAGCCATTCCCTGATTTTTTAAGCCATTCCCTGATTTTTAAAGCCATTCCCTGATTTTTAAAGCCTTACCTAACCTAACCTAACCTAACCTATTCCCGGATTTTTTAAGCCTTTCCCCGATTTTTAGAGCCTTTCCCCGATTTTTAAATCCTTTCCCCGATTTGTAAAGCCTTTCCCCGATTTTTAAAGCCTTTCCCCGATTATTAAAGCCTTTTTTTCGAGTTTAAAGCCTTTCCCCGACTTTTAAGGCCTTTCTCCGATTTTTAAAGCCTTTCTTCGATTTTTAAAGCCTTTCCTTGAATTTTGAATACATTCCCAAATTTTTGTAGCTTTATCAAGATTTTGTTAGCCGTATCCTGATTTTTTAAACCATTCCCGGATTTTTGAAGCCTTTTCCCGATTTTTAAAGCCTTTCCCGGATTTTTAAAGCCTTTTCTTCGATTTTTAAAGCCTTTCCCCGATTTTTAAAGCGATTCCCCGATTTTTAAAGCCTTTCCCCGATTTTTTAAGCCTGTTCCCGATTTTTAAAGCCTTTCCCCAATATTTGAAGCCTTTCCCCGAATTTTAAAGCCTAATATAGATTTTTGAAACCATTCCTGGGTTTTTTTAACCATTCCCGGATTTTTGAAGCCATTCCCGGATTTTTGAAGCCTTTCCCCGATTTTTGAAGCCATTCCCGGATTTTTGAAGCCATTCCCGGATTTTTGAAGCCATTCCCTGATTTTTGAAGTCAATCCCAGATATTTTGAAGTCAATCCCGGAATTTTGAAGTCATTTCCTGATTTTTAAAGCCATTCTATGATTCTTAAAGCCATTCCCAAATTTTTTATGCCATTCCCTGATTTTGAAAGCCATTCTCTGATTTTTAAAGCCATTCCCTGATTTTTAAAGCCATTCCCTGATTTTTAAAGCCATTCCCTGATTTTTAAAGCCATTCCCTGATTTTTTAAGCCATTCCCTGATATTTTAAGCCATTCCCTGATATTAACAGCCATTCCCTATTTTTTATAACCTAATTTAACCTAAATAACCTATTCCCGTATTTTTGATGCCATTCCCGGATTTTTGAAGCCATTCCCGGACTTTTGAAGCCATTCCCTGATTTTTGAAGTCAATCCCAGATTTTTGAAGTCAATCCCGGAATTTTGAAGTCATTTCCTGATTTTTAAAGCCATTCTATGATTCTTAAAGCCATTCCCAAATTTTTTTATGCCATTCCCTGATTTTGAAAGCCATTCTCTGATTTTTAAAGCCATTCCCTGATTTTTAAAGCCATTCCATGATTTTTTAAGCCATTCCCTGTGTTTTAAACCATTCCCTGTGTTTTAAAGCCATTCCCTGATTTTTAAAGCTATTTCCTAATTTTTAAATCCATTCCCTGATTTTTAAAGCCATTACCTGGTTTTTAAAGCTATTCCCTGAGATTTAAAGACATTCCCTGAAATTTAAAGCCATTCCCTGATTTTTAAAAGCCATTCCCTTATTTTTTAAGCCATTCCCTGATTTTTAAAGCCATTCCCTGATTTTTAAAGCCATTCCCTGATTTTTAAAGTCATTCCCTGATTTTTAAAGCCATTCCCAGATTTTTTAAGCCATTCCCTAATTTTTAAAACCATTCCCTGATTTATAAAGCCATTCCCTGATTTTAAAAGCTATTCCCTGATTTTTAAAACCATTCTCTGATTTTTAAAACCATTCCTTGATTTTTTAAGCCATTCCCTGATTTTTAAAGCCATTTCCTGATTTTTAAAATCATTCCCTGATTTTTAAAGCCATTCCCTGATTTTTAGAGCCATTCCCTGATTTTTAGAGCCATTCCCTGATTTTTAAAGCCATTCCCTGATTTATAAATCCTTTCCCTGATTTTTTAAACATAACCTAACCTAATTAACCTATTCCCGTATATTTTTGTTGCTGTTCCCGGACTTTTAAAGCCATTCCCTGATTTTTAAAGCCATTCCCTGATTTTTAAAACTATTCTCTGATTTTTAAAACCATTCCTTGATTTTTAAAGCCATTCCCTGATTTTTAAAGCCATTCACTTATTTTTGAAGCCATTTCCTGATTTTTAAAATCATTCCTTGATTTTTAAAGCCATTCCCTGATTTTTAGAGCCATTCCCTGATTTTTAGAGCCATTCCCTGATTTTTAATGCCATTCCCTGATTTTTAAATCCTTCCCTGATTTTTAAAACCAAATCTAACCTAATTTACCTATTCCCAGATTTTTTAATGCCATTCCAGGATTTTAAAGCCATTCCAGGATTTTTAAAATCATTCCCTGATTTTTAAAGCCATTCTCTGATTTTTTAAGCCATTCCCTGATTTTTAAAAGCCATTCCCTGATTTTTAAAGCCATTCCCTTATTTTTAAAACCATTCCCCGATTTTTAAAGCCATTCCCTGATTTTTAAAGCCATTCCCTGAATTTTAAAGCCATTCCCTGATTTTTAAAGCCATTCCCTAATTTAAAAGCCATTCCCTGATTTTAAACACCAACCCTCATTTTTAAAGCCATTTAATGATTTTTAAAGCCTAACCTAAACTAACCTAATCTAACCTAACCTATCCTAACCTATTCGCGGATTTTTAAAGGTATTCCCTGATTTTTAATGCCATTCCCGGATTTTTGAAGCCATTCCCGGATTTTTGAAGCCATTCCCGGATTTTTGAAGCCATTCCCGGATTTTTGAAGCCATTTCCTGATTTTTGAAGTCAATCCCTGATTTTTGAAGTCAATCCCGGAATTTTGAAGCCATTCCCTGATTTTTAAAGCCATTCCCTGATTTTTAAAGCCATTTCCTGATTTTTCTAGCCATTCCCAAATTTTTAAAGCCATTCCCTGATTTTGAAAGCCATTCTCTGATTTTTAAAGCCATTCCTTATTTTTAAAGCCATTCCCTGATTTTTAAAGCCATTCTCTGATTTTTAAAGCCATTCCCTGATTTTTAAAGTTATTCCCTGATTTTTAAAGCCATTCCCAGATTTTTTAAGCCATTCCCTAATTATTAAACCCATTCCCTGATTTATAAAGCCTTTCCCCGATTTTAAAGCCTTTCCCCGATTTTTAAAGCCTTTCCTCGATTATTAAAGCCTTTCCTCGAGTTTTAAAGCCTTTCCCCGACTTTTAAGGCCTTTCCCCGATTTTTAAAGCCTTTCCCCGATTTTTAAAGCCTTTCCCCGATTTTTGAAAACATTCCCGAATTTTTGTAGCTTTATCAAGATTTTGTTAGCCGTATCCTGATTTTTTAAACCATTCCTGGATTTTTGAAGCCTTTTCCCGATTTGTAAAGCCTTTCCCGGATTTTTAAAGCCTTTTCTTCGATTTTTAAAGCCTTTCCCCGATTTTTAAAGCGATTCCCCGATTTTTAAAGCCTTTCCCCGATTTTTAATGCCTGTTTCCGATTTTGAAAGCCTTTCCCCAATATTTGAAGCCTTTCCCCGATTTTTAAAGCCTAATATAGATTTTTGAAACCATTCCTGGGTTTTTTAAGCCTTTCCCGGTATTTTTAAGCCTTTCCCGGTATTTTTAAACGATTCCCCGATTTTTGAAGTCATTCACCGATTTTTTAAGTCATTCCCCGATTTTTGACACTTTATCCTGTTTATTGAAGCCAGTCCTGGATTTTTAAAGACATATCCAGATTTTTGAAGTCTTATCCTGATTTTCGAAGCCATCTTTAAATATTTGAAGCTATTTCCGATTTTTTGAAGCCTTTTCATTTTTGTAGCCATTCCTCGATTTTTGAAGCCTTTCCCTGATTTTTAAAGCCTTTCCCCGATTTTTGAAGCCTTTCCCAGATGTTTAAAGCCTTTCTTCGATTTTAAAAGCCTTCCCCCGATTTTTAAAGCCTTTCCCCGACTTTTAAAGCATTTCCCCGATTTTTAAAGCCTTTCCCCGATTTCTAAAGCCTTTCTCCGATTTTTAAAGCCTTTCCCCGATTTTTAAAAAGATTCTCCGATTTTTAAAGCCTTTCTTCGATTTTTAAAGCCTTCCCCCCGATTTTTAAAGCCTTTCCCCGATTTTTAAAGCCTTTCCCCGATTTTTAAAGCCTTTCCCCGATTTCTAAAGCCTTTCCCCGATTTTTGAAGCCTTTCCCCGATTTTTGAAGCCTTTCCCCGATTTTTAAAGCCTTTCTTCGATTTTTAAAGCCTTCCCCCCGATTTATAAAGCCTTTCCCCGATTTTTAAAGCCTTTTCCCAATTTTAAAGCCTTTCCCCGATTTCTAAAGCCTTTCTCCGATTTTTAAAGCCTTTCCCCGATTTTTAAAGCGATTCCCCGATTTTTAAAGCCTTTCCCCGATTTTTAAAGCCTTTCCCCGATTTTTAAGGCATTTCCCCGATTTTTAAAGCCTTTCCCCGATTTTTGAAGCCTTTCCCGATTTTTAAAGCCTTATCTTGATTTTTGAAACCATTCCCGGGTTTTTTAAGCCATTCCCCGATTTTCTAAGCCATTCCCCGATTTTTGAAGCCATTACCCGTTTTTTGAAGCCTTTCCCAGATTTTTAAAGCCTTTCCCCGATTTCTAAAGCCTTTCCCCGATTTTTAAAGCCTTTCTTCGATTTTTAAAGCCTTCCCCCCGATTTTTAAAGCCTTTCTCCTATTTTTAAAGCCTTTCCCCGATTTTTAAAGCGATTCCCCGATTTTTAAAGCCTTTCCCCGATTTTTAAAGCCTTTCCCCGATTTTTAAGGCCTTTCCCCGATTTTTAAAGCCTTTCCCCGATTTTTAAAGCCTTTCCCCGATTTTTAAAGTTTTTTCCTGATTTTTAAAGCCTTTCCCCGATTTCTAAAGCCTTTCTCCGATTTTTAAAGCCTTTTCCCGATTTTTAAAGCGATTCCCCGATTTTAAAGCCTTTCCCCGATTTTTAAAGCCTTTCCCCGATTTTTAAGGCCTTTCCCCGATTTTTAAGGCCTTTCCCCGATTTTTAAAGCCTTTCCCCGATTTTTAAAGCCTTTCCCCGATTTTTAAAGCCTTTTCCCGATTTTTAAAGCCTTTCCCCGATTTCTAAAGCCTTTATCCGATTTTTAAAGCCTTTCCCCGATTTTTAAAGCGATTCCCCGATTTTGAAAGCCTTTCCCCGATTTTTAAAGCCTTTTTCCCCGATTTTTAAGGCCTTTCCCCGATTTTTAAAGCCTTTCCCCGATTTTTGAAGCCTTTCCCCGATTTTTAAAGCCTTATCTTGATTTTTGAAACCATTCCCGGGTTTTTTAAGCCATTCCCCGATTTTCTAAGCCATTCCCCGATTTTTGAAGCCATTACCCGATTTTTGAAGCCTTTACCCGATTTTTAAAGCCTTTCTTCGATTTTTAAAGCCTTCCCCCCGATTTTTAAAGCCTTTCTCCGATTTTTAAAGCCTTTCCCCGATTTTTAAAGCCTTTCCCCGATTTTTAAGGCCTTTCCCTGATTTTTAAAGCCTTTCCCCGATTTTTAAAGCCTTTCCCCGATTTTTAAAGCCTTTCCCCGATTTTTAAAGCCTTTCCCCGATTTTTAAGGCCTTTCCCCGATTTTTAAAGCCTTTCCCCGATTTTTAAAGCCTTTCCCCGATTTTTAAAGCCTTTTCCCGATTTTTTTGCCTTTCCCCGATTTCTAAAGCCTTTCTCTGATTTTTAAAGCCTTTCCCCTATTTTTAAAGCGATTCCCCGATTTTTAAAGCCTTTCCCCGATTTCTAAAGCCTTTCCCCGATTTTTAAGGCCTTTTCCCGATTTTTAAAGCCTTTCCCCGATTTTTGAAGCCTTTCCCCGATTTTTAAAGCCTTATCTTGATTTTTTAAACAATTCCCGGGTTTTTTAAGCCATTCCCCGATTTTCTAAGCCATTGCCCGATTTTTGAAGCCATTACCCGATTTTTGAAGCCTTTCCCCGATTTTTAAAGCCTTTCTTCGATTTTTAAAGCCTTCCCCTCGATTTTTAAAGCCTTTCCCCGATTTTTTAAGCGATTCCCCGATTTTTAAAGCCTTTCCCCGATTTTTAAAGCCTTTCCCCGATTTTTAAGGCCTTTCCCCGATTTTTAAAGCCTTTCCCCGATTTTTAAAGCCTTTCCCCGATTTTTAAAGCCTTTCCCCGATTTTTAAAGCCTTTCCCCGATTTTTAAGGCCTTTCCCCGATTTTTAAAGCCTTTCCCCGATTTTTAAAGCCTTTCCCCGATTTTTAAAGCCTTTTCCCGATTTTTAAAGCCTTTCCCCGATTTCTAAAGCCTTTCACCGATTTTTAAAGCCTTTCCCCGATTTTTAAAGCGATTCCCCGATTTTTAAAGCCTTTCCCCGATTTTAAAGCCTTTCCCCGATTTTTAAGGCCTTTCCCCGATTTTTAAAGCCTTTCCCCGATTTTTGAAGCCTTTCCCCGATTTTTAAAGCCTTATCTTGATTTTTGAAACCATTCCCGGGTGTTTTAAGCCTTTCCCCGATTTCTAAAGCTTTTCCCCGATTTTTAAAGCCTTTCCCCGATTTTTAAAGCCTTTCTTCGATTTTTAAAGCCTTCCCCCCGATTTTTAAAGCCATTCCCTGATTTTAAAAGCCATTCCCTGATTTCTAAAGCCATTCCCTTTATTTTAAACCATTCCCTGATTTTTAAAGCCATTCCCTTATTTTTAAAGCAATCCCCTAATTTTTAAAGCCATTCCCTGATTTTTAAAGCCATTCCCTAATTTAAAAGCCATTCCCTGATTTTTAAAGCCAACCCTCATTTTTAAAGCCATTTAATGATTTTTAAAGCCTAACCTAATCTAACCTAATCTAACCTAACCTATCCTAACCTATTCCCGGATTTTTAATGGTATATCCTGATTTTTATAGCCATTCCCGGATTTTTGAAGCCATTCCCGGATTTTTGAAGCCATTCCCGGATTTTTGAAGCCATTCCCGGATTTTTGAAGCCATTTCCTGATTTTTGAAGTCAATCCTTGATTTTTGAAGTCAATCCTAGAATTTTGAAGCCATTCCCTGATTTTTAAAGCCTTTTTCTGATTTTTAAAACTCTTCCCTGATTTTTAAAGCCAATCCCTGATTTTTAGAGCCATTCCCTGATTTTTTAAGACATTCCCTGATATTTAAAGCCATTCCCTGATTTTAAAGCCATTCCCTGTTTTTTAAAGCCATTTCCTGATTTTTAAAGCCATTCCCTAATTTTTTAAACCATTCCCTGATTTTTAAGGCCATTCCCTGATTTTTTAAACCATTCCCTGATTTTTAAAGCCATTCCCTGATTTTTAAAGCCATTCCCTGATTTTAAAGCCAATCCGTGATTTTTCAAACCATTACCTGATTTTTAAAGCCATTCCCTGTTTTTTTAAGCCATTCCCTGATTTTAAAGCCATTCCGTGATTTTTAAAGCCATTCCCTGATTTTTAAAGCCATTCCCTGATTTTTAAAGCCAATTCTCATTTTTAAAGCCAATTCTCATTTTTAAAGCCAATTCTCATTTTTAAAGCCATTCAATGATTTTTAAGCCTAACCTAAACTAACCTAATGTAACCTAACCTATCCTAACCTATTCCCGGATTTTTAAAGGTATTCCCTGATTTTTAAAGCCATTCCCGGGTTTTTGAAGCCATTCCCGGATTTTTGAAGCCATTCCCGGATTTTTGAAGCCATTCCCGGATTTTTTAAAACAATCCCTAATTTTTGAAGTCAATCCCGGAATTTTGAAGACATTCCTGATTTTTAAAGCCATTCCCTGATTTTTAAAGCCATTCCCTGATTTTTAAAGCCATTCCCTGATTTTTAAAGCCATTCCCAGGTTTTTAAAGCCATTCCCTGATTTTAAAGCCATTCTCTGATTTTTAAAGCCATTCCCTGTTATTTAAAGCCATTCCCTGATTTTTAAAGCCATTCCCTGATTTTTTAAGCCATTCCCTGATATTTTAAGCCATTCCCTGATATTTAAAGCCATTCCCTGATTTTTTAAAAGCTATTCCCTGATTTTAAAAGCCATTCCCTGATTTTTAAAGCCTTTCCCTGATTTTTAAAGCCATTTCCTGATTTTTAAAGTCATTCCCTGATTTTTAAAGCCATTCCCTGATTTTTAAAGCCATTCCCTGATTTTTAAAACCATTCCCTGATTTTTAAAGTCAACCCTGATTTTAAAAGTCAATCCCTGATTTTTAAAACCATTTCCTGATTTTTAAAGCCATTCCCTGATTATTTAAGCCATTCCCTGATTTTTAAAGCCATTCCCTGATTTTTAAAGCCATTCCCTGATTTTTAAAGTCATTCCCTGATTTTTAAAGCCATTTCCTGATTTTAAAAGCCATTCCCTGATTTTTAAAACCATTCCCTGATTTTTAAAGCCATTCCCTGATTTTAAAAGCCAATCTCTGATTTTTAAAACCATTTCCTGATTTTTAAAGCCATTCCCTGATTATTTAAGCCATTCCCTGATTTTTAGAGCCATTCCCTGATTTTTAGAGCCATTCCCTGATTTTTAAAGCCATTCCCTGATATTTACAGCCATTCCCTGATTTTTTAAACCTAACCTAACCTAATTAACCTATTCCCGTATTTATGATGCCGTTCCCGGACTTTTAAAGCCATTCCCTGATTTGAAAAGCCATTCCCTGATTTTTAAAGCCATTCCCTGATTTTTAAAACCATTCCCTGATTTTTAAAACCATTCCTTGATTTTTAAAGCCATTCACTGATTTTTAAAGCCATTCCCTGATTTTTAAAGCCTTTTTCTGATTTTTAAAACCATTCCCTGATTTTTAAAGCCATTCCCTGATTTTTAGAGCCATTCCCTGATTTTTAGAGCCATTCCTTGATTTTTAAAGCCATTCCCTGATTTTTAAATCCATTCCCTGATTTTTATAACCTAACCTAACCTGATTAACCTATTCCCAGATTTTAGAAGCCATTCCAGGATTTTTAAAGCCATTCCAGAATTTTTAAAGCCATTCTTTGATTTTTAAAGCCATTCCCTGATTTTAAAAGCCATTCCCTGATTTTTTAAGCCATTCCCTGATTTTTAAAGCCATTCCTTGATTTTTAAAGCCATTCCCTGATTTTTAAATCCATTCCCTGATTTTTAAAACCTAACCTAACCTAATTAACCTATTCCCAGATTTTTGAAGCCATTCCAGGATTTTTAAAGCCATTCCCGGATTTTTAAAGCCATTCCCTGATTTTTAAAGCCATTCCCTGATTTTTAGAGCCATTCCCTGATTTTTAGAGCCATTCCCTGATTTTTAGAGCCATTCCTTGATTTTTAAAGCCATTCCCTGATTTTTAAATCCATTCCCTGATTTTTAAAACCTAACCTAACCTAATTAACCAATTCCCAGATTTTTGAAACCATTCCAGGATTTTTAAAGCCATTCCAGGATTTTTAAAGCCATTCCCTGATTTTTAAAGCCATTCCCTGATTTTTAAAGTCATTCACTGATTTTTAAACCCATTCCCTGATTTTTAAATCCATTCCCTGATTTTTAAAACCTAACCTAACCTAATTAACCTATTCCCAGATTTTAGAAGCTATTCCAGGATTTTTAAAGCCATTCCAGGATTTTTAAAGCCATTCCCTGATTTTTAAAGCCATTCCCTGATTTTAAAAGCCATTCCCTGATTTTTTAAGCCATTCCCTGATTTTTAGAGCCATTCCCTGATTTTTAAAGCCATTCCCTGATATTTACAGCCATTCCCTGATTTTTTAAACCTAACCTAACATAATTAACCAATTCCCGTATTTATGATGCCGTTCCCGGACTTTTAAAGCCATTCCCTGATTTGAAAAGCCATTCCCTGATTTTTAAAGCCATTCCCTGATTTTTAAAACCATTCCCTGATTTTTAAAACCATTCCTTGATTTTTAAAGCCATTCACTGATTTTTAAAGCCATTCCCTGATTTTTAAAGCCATTTCCTGATTTTTAAAACCATTCCCTGATTTTTAAAGCCATTCCCTGATTTTTAGAGCCATTCCCTGATTTTTAGAGCCATTCCTTGATTTTTAAAGCCATTCCCTGATTTTTAAATCCATTCCCTGATTTTTAAAACCTAACCTAACCTAATTAACCTATTCCCAGATTTTTGAAGCCATTCCAGGATTTTTAAAGCCATTCCCTAATTTTTAAAGCCATTCCCTGATTTTTAGAGCCATTCCCTGATTTTTAGAGCCATTCCTTTTTTTTAAAGCCATTCCCTGATTTTTAAATCCATTCCCTGATTTTTAAAACCTAACCTAACCTAATTAACCTATTCCCAGATTTTTGAAGCCATTCCAGGATTTTTAAAGCCATTCCCTGATTTTTAAAGCCATTCCCTGATTTTTAAAGTCATTCCCTGATTTTTAAAGCCATTTCCTGATATTTAAAGCCATTCCATGATTTTTAAAGCCTAACCTAAACTAACCTAACCTAACCTATTCCCGGATTTTTGAAGCTTATCCCTGATTTTGGAAGACATTCCCTGATTTTTGAAGCCATTCCCTGATTTTTAAAGCCATTCCCTGATATTTAAAGCCATTCCCTGATTTTTATTGCCATTCCCTGATTTTTAAAGCCTAACCTAACCTTACCTATACCTGAATTTTTGAAGCCATTCCCGGAGTTTTGAAGCCTGTCCCGGATTTTGGAGCCATTTCCGGATTTTTAAAAACATTACCTGATTTTTGAAGTCAAACCCAGATTTTTGAAGCCATACCCTAATATTTGAAGTCAATCCCTGATTTTTGAAGCCATTCCCGGATTTTTAAAGTCATTCCCTGATTTTTGAAGCCATTCTCTGATTTTTAAAGCCATTCCATGATTTTTAAAGCAATTCCCTGATTTTTGAAGCCATTCCCTGATTTTTAAAGCCATTCCCTGATTTTTAAAGCCATTCCCTGATTTTTAAAGCCATTCCCTGATTTTTAAAGCCTTACCTAACCTAACCTAACCTAACCTATTCCCGGATTTTTTAAACCTTTCCCCAATTTTTAGAGCCTTTCCCCGATTTTTAAATCATTTCCCCGATTTGTAAAGCCTTTCCCCGATTTTTAAAGCCTTTCCCCGATTTTTAAAGCCTTTCCCCGATTATTAAAGCCTTTTTTTCGAGTTTAAACCTTTCCCCGACTTTTAAGGCCTTTCTCCGATTTTTAAAGCCTTTCTTCGATTTTTAAAGCCTTTCCTTAAATTTTGAAGACATTCCCAAATTTTTGTAGCTTTATCAAGATTTTGTTAGCCGTATCCTGATTTTTTAAACCATTCCCGGATTTTTGAAGCCTTTTCCCGATTTTTAAAGCCTTTCCCGGATTTTTAAAGCCTTTTCTTCGATTTTTAAAGCCTTTCCCCGATTTTTAAAGCGATTCCCCGATTTTTAAAGCCTTTCCCCGATTTTTTAAGCCTGTTCCCGATTTTTAAAGCCTTTCCCCAATATTTGAAGCCTTTCCCCGATTTTTAAAGCCTAATATAGATTTTTGAAACCATTCCTGGGTTTTTTAAGCCTTTCCCGGTATTTTTAAGCCTTTTCCGGTATTTTTAAGCCATTCCCCGATTTTTGAAGTCATTCACCGATTTTTTAAGACATTCCCCGATTTTTGACACTTTATCCTGTTTATTGAAGCCAGTCCTGGATTTTTAAAGACATGTCCCGATTTTTGAAGTCTTATCCTGATTTTCGATACCATCTTTAAATATTTGAAACTATTTCCGATTTTTTGAAGCCTTTTCATTTTTGTAGCCATTTCTCGATTTTTATAGCCTTTCTTCGATTTTTAAAGCCTTTCCCCGATTTTTAAAGCCTTTCCCCGATTTTTAAAGCCTTTACCCGATTTTTAAATCCTTTCTCGGATTTTTTAAACTATACCCGGGTTTTTGAAGCCTTTCCCCTATTTTTAAAGCCTTTCCTCTATTTTTTAAGCCTTTCTTCGATTTTTAAAGCCTTACACGATTTTTAAAGCCTTTTTATGAGTTTTTTTTAACCATTCCCGGATTTTTGAAGCCATTCCCGGATTTATGAAGCCTTTCCCCGATTTTTGAAGCCATTCCCGGATTTTTGAAGCCATTCCCAGATTTTTGAAGCCATTCCCTGATTTTTGAAGTCAATCCCAGATTTTTGAAGTCAATCCCGGAATTTTGTAGTCATTTCCTGATTTTTAAAGCCATTCTCTGATTCTTAAAGCCATTCCCAAATTTTTAAAGCCATTCCCTGATTTTGAAAGCCATTCTCTGATTTTTAAAGCCATTCCTTGATATTTAAAGCCATTCCCTGATTTTTAAAGCCATTCCCTGATTTTTAAAGCCATTCCCTGATTTTTTAAGCCATTCCCCAATATTTTAAGCCTTTCCCTGATATTTACAGCCATTCCCTGTTTTTTATAACCTAATTTAACCTAATTAACCTATTCCCGTATTTTTGATGCCATTCCCGGACTTTTAAAGCCATTTCCTGATTTTTTAAGCCATTCCATGATTTTTTAAGCCATTCCCTGTGTTTTAAAGCCATTCCCTGTGTTTTAAAGCCATTCCCTGATTTTTAAAGCTATTCCCTAATTTTTAAAGCCATTCCCTGATTTTTAAATCCATTACCTGGTTTTTAAACCCATTCCCTGAGATTTAAAGACATTCCCTGAAATTTAAAGCCATTCCCTGATTTTTAAAAGCCATTCCCTTATTTTTTAAGCCATTCCCTCATTTTTAAAGCCATTCCCTGATTTTTAAAGCCATTCCCTGATTTTTAAAGTCATTCCCTGATTTTTAAAGCCATTCCCAGATTTTTTAAGCCTATCCCTAATTTTTAAAACCATTCCCTGATTTATAAAGCCATTCCCTGATTTTAAAAGCCATTCCCTGATTTTTAAAACCATTCTCTGATTTTTAAAACCATTCCTTGATTTTTTAAGCCATTCCCTGATTTTTAAAGCCATTTCCTGATTTTTAAAATCATTCCCTGATTTTTAAAGCCATTCCCTGATTTTTAGAGCCATTCCCTGATTTTTAGTGCCATTCCCTGATTTTTAAAGCCATTCCCTGATTTTTAAATCCTTTCCCTGATTTTTTAAACATAACCTAACTTAATTAACCTATTCCCGTATATTTTTGATGCTGTTCCCGGACTTTTAAAGCCATTCCCTGATTTTTAAAGCCATTCCCTGATTTTTAAAACTATTCTCTGATTTTTAAAACCATTCCTTGATTTTTAAAGCCATTCCCTGATTTTTAAAGCCATTCCCTAATTTTTAAAGCCATTTCCTGATTTTTAAAATCATTCCTTGATTTTTAAAGCCATTCCCTGATTTTTAGAGCCATTCCCTGATTTTTAGAGCCATTCCCTGATTTTTAATGCCATTCCCTGATTTTTAAATCCTTCCCTGATTTTTAAAACCTAATCTAACCTAATTTACCTATTCCCAGATTTTTGAAGCCATTCCAGGATTTTAAAGCCATTCCAGGATTTTTAAAAACATTCCCTGATTTTTAAAGCCATTCCCTGATTTTTTAAGCCATTCCCTGATTTTTAAAAGCCATTCCCTGATTTTTAAAGCCATTCCCTTATTTTTAAAACCATTCCCTGATTTTTAAAGCCATTCCCTGATTTTTAAAGCCATTCCCTGATTTTTAAAGCCATTCCCTGATTTTTAAAGCCATTCCCTAATTTAAAAGCCATTCCCTGATTTTTAACGCCAACCCTAATTTTTAAAGCCATTTAATGATTTTTAAAGCCTAACCTAAACTAACCGAATCTAACCTAACATATCCTAACCTATTCGCGGATTTTTGAAGCCATTCCCGGATTTTTGAAGCCATTTCCTGATTTTTGAAGTCAATCCCTGATTTTTGAAGTCAATCCCTGAATTTTGAAGCCATTCCCTGATTTTTAAAGCCATTCCCTGATTTTAAAGCCATTCCCTGATTTTTGAAGCCATTCCCAAATTTTTAAAGCCATTCCCTGATTTTGAAAGCCATTCTCTGATTTTTAAAGCCATTCCTTATTTTTAAAGCCATTCCCTGATTTTTAAAGCCATTCTCTGATTTTTAAAGCCATTCCCTGATTTTTAAAGTCATTCCCTGATTTTTAAAGCCATTCCCAGATTTTTTAAGCCATTCCCTAATTTTTAAAACCATTCCCTGATTTATAAAGCCTTTCCCCGATTTTTAGAGCCTTTCCCCGATTTTTAAAGCCTTTCCCCGATTTTTAAAGCCTTTCCCCGATTTGTAAAGCCTTTCCTCGATTATTAAAGCCTTTCCTCGAGTTTTAAAGCCTTTCCCCGACTTTTAAGGCTATTCCCCGATTTTTAAAGCCTTTCCCCGATTTTTAAAGCCTTTCCCCGATTTTTGAAGACATTCCCGAATTTTTGTAGCTTTATCAAGATTTTTTAGCCGTATCCTGATTTTTTAAACCATTCCCGGATTTTTGATGCCTTTTCCCGATTTTTAAAGCCTTTCCCGGATTTTTAAAGCCTTTTCTTCGATTTTTAAAGCCTTTCCCCGATTTTTAAAGCGATTCCCCGATTTTTAAAGCCTTTCCCCGATTTTTAATGCCTGTTTCCGATTTTTAAAGCCTTTCCCCAATATTTGAAGCCTTTCCCCGATTTTTAAAGCCTAATATAGATTTTTGAAACCATTCCTGGGTTTTTTAAGCCTTTCCCGGTATTTTTAAGCCTTTCCCGGTATTTTTAAACGATTCCCCGATTTTTGAAGTCATTCACCGATTTTTTAAGTCATTCCCCGATTTTAGACACTTTATCCTGTTTATTGAAGCCAGTCCTGGATTTGTAAAGACATATCCAGATTTTTGAAGTCTTATCCTGATTTTCGAAGCCATCTTTAAATATTTGAAGCTATTTCCGATTTTTTGAAGCCTTTTCATTTTTGTAGCCATTCCTCGATTTTTGAAGCCTTTCCCTGATTTTTAAAGCCTTTCCCTGATTTTTAAAGCCTTTCCCCGATTTTTAAGGCCTTTCCCCGATTTTTAAAGCCTTTCCCCGATTTTTGAAGCCTTTCCCCGATTTTTAAAGCCTTATCTTGATTTTTGAAACCATTCCCGGGTTTTTTAAGCCATTCCCCGATTTTCTAAGCCATTCCCCGATTTTTGAAGCCATTACCCGATTTTTGAAGCCTTTACCTGATTTTTGAAGCCATTCCCGGATATTTTAAGTCATTCCCCAAATTTTTAAATCTTTCCCCGATTTTTGACACTTTATCCTGTTTATTGAAGCCAGTCCTGGATTTTTAAAGACATTTCCCGATTTTTGAAGTCTTATCCTGATATTCGAAGCCATCTTTGGATATTTGAAGCTATTCCCGATTTTTTGAAGCCTTTTAATTTTTGTAGCCACTCCCCGATTTTTGAAGCCTTTCCTCGATTTTTAAAGCATTTCCCAATTTTTAAAGCCTTTCCCCGATTTTTAAAGCCTTTCCCTGATTTTTATTGCCTTTTCCCGATTTTTAAAGCCTTTTCCCGATTTTTAAAGCCTTTCGCCGACTTTTAAAGCCTTTCCCCGATTTTTAAAGCCTTTCCCCGATTTTTGAAGACATTCCCGAATTTTTGTAGCTTTATCAAGATTTTGTTAGCCGTATCCTGATTTTTTAAACCATTCCCGGATTTTTGGAGCCTTTTCCCGATTTTTAAAGCCTTTCCTCGATTTTAAAAGCCTTTCCCCGATTTTTAAAGCCTTTCCCCGATTTTTAAAGCTTTTCTCGGATTTTTTTAACTTTTCCCGGGTTTTTGAAGCCTTTCCCCTATTTTTAAAGCCTTTCCTCTATTTTTAAAGCCTTTACCCGATTTTTAAAGCCTTACACGATTTTTAAAGCCTTTTTATGGTTTTTTTTTTAACCATTCCCAGGTTTTTGAAGCCATTCCTAAATTTTTTAAGCCTTTCTCCAATTTTTAAAGCCTTTCCCCGATTTTAAAAGCCTTTCCCCTATTTTTAAAGCCTTTCCCCGATTTTTAAAGCCTTTCCCTGATTTTTTATTCTTTCCCCGATTTTTAAATCCTTTCCCCGATTTTTAAAGCCTTTCCCCGATTTTTAAAGCCTTTTCCCGTTTTTTAAAGCTTTTCCCCGATTTTAAAAGCCTTTCCCCGATTTTTAAAGCCTTTCCCCTATTTTTAAAGCCTTTCTCCGATTTTTAAAGCCTTTCTCGGATTTTTTAAACCAATCCCAGGTTTTTGAAGCCATTCCCAAATTTTTAAAGCCTTTCCCATATTTTTAAAGCCTTTCCCCGATTTTTAAAGCCTTTCCCCTATTTTTAAAGCCATTCCCCGATTTTTTTTAGCCATTCCCCGATTTTTGAAGCCATTACTCGATTTTTGAAGCCATTCCCGGATATTTGAAGTCATTTCCCGATTTATAAGTATTTCCCCGATTTTTGACACTTTAGCCTGTTTATTGAAGCCAGTCTGGATTTTTAAAGACATATCCCGATTCTTGAAGTCTTATCCTGATTTTCGAAGCTATCTTTGGATATTTGAAGATATTTCCGATTTTTTGAAGCCTTTTCATTTTTGTACCCAGTCCCCGATTTTTGAAGCCTTTCCCCGATTTTTAAAGCCTTTTTCCGATTTTTAAAACCTTTACCCGATTTTTAAAGCCTTTCCCCGATTTTTAAAGCCTTTCCTCGATTTTTAAAGACTTTCCCCTATTTTTAAAGCCTTTCCCCGATTTTTAAAGCCTTTCCCCGATTTTTTAAGCCTTTCCCCGATTTTTAAAGCCTTTCTCGGATTTTCTAAACCATTCCCATGTTTTTGAAGCCTTTCCCCGAATTAAAGCCTTTCCCCTATTTTTAAAGCCTTTCCCCGATTTTTAAAGCCTTTTTCCCGATTTTTTAAGCCTTTTTTGGATTTTTTAAACTATATTTGGGTTTTTGAAGCCATTCCCAAATTTTTAAATCCTTTCCCCGATTTTTAAAGCCTTTCCCCGATTTTTAAAGCCTTTCCCCTATTTTTAAAGCCTTTCCCCGATTTTTAAAGCCTTTCCCCGATTTTTAAAGCCTTTTTTCGATTTTTAAAGCCTTTCCCCGATTTTTAAAGCCTTTCCTCGATTTTTAAAGCCTTTCCCCAATTTTTAAAGCCTTGCCCCGATTTTTAAAGCCTTTCCCCGATTTTTAAAGCCTTTTCCCGATTTACAAAGCCTTTCCCCGATTTTTAAAGCCTTTCCCCGATTTTTAAAGCCTTTCTTCGGCATTTTAAAACCTTTCCCTGATTTTTAGCCTTTCCCCGATTTTTGAAGACATCCCCGAATTTTTGTAGCTTTATCAAGATTTTGTTAGCCGTATCCTGATTTTTTAAACCATTCCCGGATTGTTGAAGCCTTTTCCCGATTTTTAAAGCAATTTCCCGATTTTTAAAGCCTTTCCTCGATTTGTAAAGCCTTTTCCCGATTTTTAAAGCCTTTCCCCGATTTTTAAAGCCTTTCCCCGACTTTTAAAGCCTTTCCCCGACTTTTAAAGCCTTTCCCCGATTTTTAAAGCCTTTCTTCGATTTTTGAAGACATACATCGATTTTTTAAGACATTCCCGACTTTTTGTAGCTTTATCAAGATTTTGTTAGCCGTATCCTGATTTTTGAAACCATTCCCGGATTTTTGAAGCCTTTCTCCGATTTTTAAAGCCTTTCCCCGATTTTTAAAGCCTTTCCTCGATTTTTAAAGCCTTTTCCAGATTTTTAAAGCCTTTCCCCGATTTTTAAAGCCTTTCCCCGATTTTTAATGCCTTTCCCCGATTTTTAAAGCCTTATCTTGTTTTCCGAAACTATTCCCGGGTTTTTTAAGCCATTCCCCGATTTTTTAAGCCATTCCCCGATTTTTGAAGTCATTTCCCGATTTTTTAGGTCATTCCCCGACTTTTGACACTTTATCCTGTTTATTGAAGCCAGTCCTGGATTTTTAAAGACATATCCCGATTTTTGAAGTCTTATCCTAATTTTCGAAGCCATCTTTGGATATTTGAAGCTATTCCCGATTTTTTGAAGCCTTTTAATTTTTGTAGCCAGTCCTCGATTTTTGAAGCCTTTCCCCGGTTTTTAAAGCCTTTCCCCGATTTTTAAAGCCTTTCCCCGATTTTTAAAGCCTTTCCCCTATTTTTAAAGCCTTTCCCCGGTATTTACCAAGGAAAATATGTGTGTGGCAAACATTTTCTTCCTTCAGATTATTTACTGATAGTGGTACCTAGATCTTTTATAAAAATTATACATAATATTGGACCTAAAATTGATCCTTGTGGTACCCCAATTGAGCATAAATTACAATACTAAATGTTAACTAAACCTAACCAAACCAACTGTTGACTATTTTACAGTACTTTTAAATGCAGCTTAACTCATCCAACCAACCATTCAAACAATATTATAGTATTTTTAATGTAGCTGACCAAACAAAACCTACCAACCATTTTCATGATTTAACACAGTTTTTGAGCTAACCTATTTACCAGAATAATTTTCTTATTAATACAAATGTTATTATTGCTTAGGTGTTCAGCATTATGAGTGGCTGATAAATATTTCTTATAAAGTAAAACCATATGTGTCACTACAATTCAATTTACATAATATGTTTGACACAATAAACCTTATCTTCAGAAACTAAGGCTATATTAAGCACAAAACATTACTTAGATTTTTACATGAATTAATACATAGATTTGAATAAGAGGTAATATTGAAGGTTAAACAATGTTCATGCAAAGAGGTTGCTAAGAGGTTGCTAAGAGGTTAAAACCAATATCACCACATTCGCCCCCTCTTCATTTAAGGACATTGTCCTTGAGATATTCAGAAGGTCTAGTGGTGCGGGAAGATCTCCGGAGTGGAGGTTGAGGTCTGGGAGGAGATCTGGGTGGAGTCGGAATTGGGTTCACTTGAGGTAGGTCTTGATCATTCATGTTCTTCGCAGGTGAATCTTCTGGAGTGAGGTTCAGCTGGGTGTCTTCAGATGCTTCAGTGTGTTGATTAGGATCATCAGCGAGGTTTGGAAAATTCATGTCTACTAAGTTAGGTTCATTGTTGACAATATCCCCTGCAGGAGCGAGATGCCTGAGGTTGACTGTTGTCTCCTTACCATCTGGAAGTTTAACCAGAGCATAGTCAGGGTTCGCCTCAAGCAGAGTTACTTCTTGCACCAGGGGGTCATATTTACTCTGACGGACGTGATTCTTCATTAGAATTTTCCCTGGTGTAGTAAGCCACGAAGGAAGAGTAACTCCAGAACTGGCCCTTCTCTTATGGTAGAACATACGTTCGTGGGGTGTAGCGTTAGTAGCAGTACAGAGCAGTGTGCGGATGGAGTGCAATGCTTCAGGTAACAACTTCTCCCACTGCGTTATCACGAGTCCCTTCGTTTTCAGCGCCAGCGATACAGTTCTCCATATTATCCCATTGTAACGTTCTACTTGGTCATTTCCACACGGATTGTATGGTGTAGTACTACTAGTAGCAACTCCATTGGAATGTAGGAATGATTGAAGTTCTCTGGATATAAAGGATGTGCCTCTGTCTGTGTGAATGTATGAAGGATATCCGAAGAGTGTAAAGATCTGATTTAGTGCTTGAATGACGGTTGTGGAGGATAGGTCGTTGCAAGGGATGGCAAAAGGGAACCTGGAGTACTCGTCGACTACCGTTAACAGATATTTCCGAGGAGTGTTGGATGGTAATGGTCCCTTAAAATCAACGCTGAGCCGTTCGAAGGGTGCGGTGGCCTCAACGCCTTCCCCTGCGCTTCCTCCCCTACATTCTTTCCCTTTTTTATCCCTTATTCGTCGTGCCGCTCCCTCCCCTTTTAACAAGCTCCGCTCAAGTGACAGTCATCTACGATCGGGTTCTGCGCACATTGGCCGTGGTGTTGTTCAAGGCGAATTCTAGACTGATACTTGATACTTGAATAGTCTACTCTTTTGCCGTTCCTGATACAGGCGCATATCAGTTAAAAGTATCAGGTTGATACTCTGCAACCCACCTCTAACACAAATAGCACACACGCACAGAGATAGCACATAGCACAGAGCTTGATGCTACATTCACGCACAACACAACACAAAAGAATACCGGAAGTATTCAAAAAAGTTTTTTTAATGAATAACTTCCGTTAACAATTTTGGTCACTGAAGTGAGTTTGTTATGTTATGTTTGTTTAGATTCGTGTGTTATTGTGGTACGGTTTTCGTTAAACCCAGAAATAATTTAAATACTTCAAAGTTTACATACAAAACACAATGAGCATTCAAAAATACATATCACTCTTTTTTTAAAATTCGGCTTCTTTAACACATTCATACACAGACTTCCAAGCATTTAATTTAGCTTCTTCATTTTTGTATCCTGCAGATCCCCTGTCATACAATCTATTTTTACTTTCTTTTTGCAGCTATCAAAAAGCTATCAAATGTGCCTTCCATTTTTATGTTATCGTGTGTTTGAAAACAATAACAAACTATTCAAGTCAACAGCACCAATACTTTGAGGGCTATCTTCTCCACTGCTTCACGGGGAAAGATGTTTATATGGGCGCCACCACGTGAAATGGGCACGTGGACCCCGGCCGATCCTCTCTCTCAGGGCGTGACGTGACCCATGTGGGACGAGTTACCAGCCCTATTGATTCACTTATGTCAATCTACACCAAACCTGGCCCGCTCTAGGCGTCGGGCACGCCACACTCGTACAAAGGTTGGATTCTCATTACGTAAAATATAACTCACGACTCAGTTAAAATTTAGGTTTAATAACACTCACGCCTCCCTACACGTTCTCCATTAAAACAGTAAAAGGCCTGGGCACGGATCAGCTTAGGTAAAGCATGGGCCAACCATGTGGCCATGCGCTATGAGTCTCCTGTGGACTGCGACAAAGAAGCTCGTAACGAGTTATATAAATATTTAATTAAACGTCCCACCGACCGAGAGCGGCCCCGAGGGCTAGAGATTGAAATTATTTAGGAACAAATTATAAAACAGAAATACTTGATCAGATGCACAAAGATTGCGGCCCCCGGGGTGCCGACGCGTCTACTCTCGATGGCTGTTGAAGAGGAACTGGCGACGCTACCCTCGCAATGGCGCACTTCCGCCGTACAAAAACCATTACGTTAATTAATGATCCCGTGCCCCGGCGAAAGTGATGATAATTACAAAACACATCATTTAATTACAAAACACAATACTCTTAATTAAAAACCATTAACACTTCTGTAATTTTTTAACGTGAGACTTAAAAGAATCACAACTGAGGTCAAGTTCCAGTCCGTGCGGATTCGTCCGCGCAACGTCTGTAAAACTAGAATATATGTTTAAATTAAGTAAAAGAGCACGTTGGCTTGAACATAAAAACACTGGGGCTAAAAATAAAAGGTTACAATAATTCATTAGGTACATAATTAGGGGCCGTCGCACTGCTTCTACAGCGCCCTCACGAGGGAGGTCCTGGCGCGCAATTCAAAACAAACACACGTTCACGGTGAAATGCCGGGAGGGAAAAGTGAGGAAGGGAGCGGAGCCTGTCCAGGCTCAGGGCGAAGCCCCGGCCGACGTCAACTTTCGTGACAATTGTTCTTTTATAAGCCCACTAGAGTAGTGCTTAAACTGTTTGCTGTTTGCCTACCACCAGGGTCGCGCACAGAAAATAACCTAAAAGTTAAAAGTTAATGAACTTTCTGTGCGCCGATCCTGTGCTATTTTTCTGTGAGAGTGCTTTTTGCCAATGTGGCAGCTCATATCTAATAGTGTATGTTGAACTTCTGTGCGTCTGTGCTGTTTGCGTGCTATTGCGAATGTAGCCCGGGCTTAAGCTGTATCCAAATAGTGGCCTAATGGATCCCTTAGCTAAGGGATCCATTGATAGTGCATCATAATGGACGCGGCCATCTTTGAGTTGTATCAGAATTCTCACAAGGGATGTCGATGCATCCTCTCATGCGTCCACTAATTCGAGATTTTTAGGGATGTGACTCTCGCATCCACTGATACATACATACTATGCCCGGCAGATATCTTGGCGTCTGAACTCCCTAGTCCTGTCTGGAGAGGAGGGGAGGGGAGGGCGAAGAGAAAGCGATACCCTATTGTCTAGGTCAGCGGCCAGGTTTGTACTAGCAGAACAGAAAACATTCGGCGCGTGACTTCCTACACTACGTAAGTCTGTATCCACGTCGTGGGGGCCCCAGGGCGGTAAGGCCTTTTGGCTAAGAGCGCTGGGTTACCAAACCAAAAGTGAGAAATCCTATGAATTGTACTTGTATTACATAAGTGTAACATTGTGTAAATTGCAGTGGTTGTGGTCGAATATTTGTATTCATCTGTCAGGAAAAGTAACAAACTATTATCTAAACCTGCAACGTTTTACTTTGTCCCATTAAATATACTTACGGTGCCTGCTAATTATTATGCTAACCAAAATTAATTGAAATGTTAACTCAGTAACTAGCGAAAACCAGACACGATTTATTTTGGAAAACTAGGTCACTTAGAATGTAAAATAAATTTAAAACTCTTCTTCTCAATTCATTGTGTTCTCAAAGTTAATTAAAACAAAAGTCTCACAAGAAAAAGCAAACGACCAAAACATTACGCAATTGTAGATCTCCGCGCGAAAGCTATCTCACAGTTGATGACGCAGGAGCCCGCCTAGCCCTTATCGTTCTCCGGTTTCCGTACCTAAAACGTTCCATTTAGCGCTGGATGTACATTTAAGTAAACATGGAGCTTGTTATGTTATATTTGCTGCTTTAACTTCATGTTAGTCGCTTAGGAAACACCTGACTACCAACGTTAATGGCATTTAAAAAATGCTTGTGTATGTGTGGCTTTATATTTTAATGCACCTATAATCGATTATTTATTATAAATGTAAATACAATTTGCATTGTACTTCCACTTTAGAATGCATATTATAACCTTCAAAACATCATATATATTATATGATTTGTTTAATGTAAGTATGAAGTTCTCTTTCCATGATAATTGATTGTATTAGGTGACGAAAAACCAAATTAAGTTAAAATTAATTACTATTAAGTATTACTATTCTTATTACTTTCTCTAGGTACTCCCGTTTTCCCCGTTCTGTCATTTCGTCAACGCTTCATACTCATCATTTCTCCACAATAGGCTATCAAGACCTTACTTGTTAATAGCCGCCCAACTCACACACACCCTAACTGCCCAAATATTTTACTCCACTATACACTACGTAACAGTAAACTAGTAAAGATATATTTCCATTGTTTATTAAATACTTAAAATATCTGTTTTTTCCTGGCGTAGTCTGTGGGTCATGTGGTTGTTCTTTGCTGACTTTACGAATCCTGACTATGGACCGTTCACTCACACCCGTGTACTTCGCTGCTCTTGCCGTCTGTCTCTGTAAAGGCTCGAGCAGACATTTATTTTTCGCTTCTTTTTTGCACGGTTTTTATTATTTCCCGCTCTCCGCTATGTATCACTTTACCGCACCTCTGCGAGCTGCCACCTTCGCCTTCCATTTTCGGGTATACACTGAAGGGCGATATTTTCCTAACAGCCACTACACGGCTCTCGGCTACGTGTCGCCTGCTTACCCCCTCTTCTTTCTCCGATCCCGCTGTCCCCGCACCCCCGCGCTGAGACACGCCAAGATAATTGCCGGTAGAGGTGGGTTGTTACAGAAATTTTCGGTATCTGTTCCAACCTGATACTGATACAGCATTGTACCATGTGACAAGTCTCTGATACTTCTGTATCAGACGGTCCCAGGAGGCAACAAAGCTCCTCGTACACAGACCGTGCGACCGGAAGGAGAATCTGATACATTATTTATCACGCCTGGTAATTCTCTACCTCTGATACTCTCATGCCCGCCTGATACAACCAGTATCAATCAGTTCAACATTCACTGCAGTTCGTCCTGGCCGTGTATCACCATGTTGCGGGCTGTCATGCTTTGTAGTTAGTATCTTTATAGTGAAATAAGGAATGGATAAGTGCACGAAAAAGACTTCATTTGTGTGGAATTTTTTCACGGAAAATAATGAGTTTGCTAATTGTAATTTGTGTAAACAAAAACTGAGTTATAAATCATCGACTAATCTGAAGAAACATTTGAAAAAACATTGATATAGTATGCTCACTAATGTACCTATTTGTTTTTTTATTTTTTATTTTTGATAAAATCGTGAATTTTTAATGTATAAAAACACTAGTTACTAATTGTTTTCGAAAAAAGAAAGTCCATATGTTGATTACATCTGTTATTAGTGTCAACTGAGAATTTATTTGCATTTTCATAGCTGTTAGATGCACAAATATAAATATTATATCTTGTATAAATGAACTTTTTAATATTAAAATTTCATTAGTTTTATTATTGAACGAGACGGTGCACGCACTGCGCACTGAGCGTACTTTGAAGTAGGACAATAAACTGACGTCGTCTGGCCGACGACCACCCCAGAGCCCGACCTGCACCCGCCAGTATACGCTCCCGCTAACGGAACACACCCCTGGCCATGGCCCGCCCGAGTCAGGCGAGCCGAACAGCAATTAAAGGCAAAGCCGCGGAAACCTGAGTAGACAAGAGAAGAACCGTCCGGGCGCTCTCGGCCATCGCCTCACACGCCCATTCGCACCCCCTCCTCCGCCGCGGACAGTTTCGACCTCCGCTTTGTGCGACTGTCCGGGCGCTCTCGGCCATCGCCTCGCACACCCATCCGCAACCCCGCCCGCGCCACGGCCATTCTCGGTCTCTGTTTTGTGCGGCTGTCCGGGCACCTGCCCAGCCGGCGAGCGCGACCCCGCGCGCAGACTTGCACAGCGTGCACAGAGCCGCGAGTGAAAAACACGAATCGAAACAGCTGAACACGCACGATAACAAGAGATGTATGCAGACGAATGCATCGGGTGTTACCACCTCTACCCGAGATGGTACTTAAACGGATGGATCGCCGCGGGGTACGAGTGTGGCTATTGTCAAGAGTATCGCCTATATGGAATGACGATGTGTGGAAACCTGTCGTGTCCTGGAGGAAGTAGCATGGGCTACCACTGCGACGAGTGTGCCGGCCTATGGCATCGTGACTGCACCAACGAGCGTGAAGGGACTTTAAAGCGCGAGTCCTTCACATTCACGTGCGCGTGATGTACCGCAGAACGAGCCACCCAAGTGCAGTATTCGGAAGCAACGCTAATAACTCCCCCCCTATGATACGCCGCGACAATACACGACATCGAGACGACACTCACACAGACGCATGACATATCACGAACGCACGCCCCGACGACATCCGCACCGTCACGTACAACCGTCCCAACGCCGACGACCTTCATCCTGCCGCCAGCAATCCCGCTCCCGTCGCCTCCTGTCCCGGAGCCACCAACCTCGGCATCCCTCGTAGACCTGACGCCTCCCGACCCGAGTCCGGAAACACCGTCACCAGCGAGACCACGCTTCATCAACCTGACGCCACTCACGCCGACGCACTACGCCTCACCAAGGACGCCTTCCGTCCTGACGCCGACGCTCGTCAACCTCTCGCCGCCAATCCTGCTCCCCCCACCCCCGGGCCCAAAGCCACCAGCCTCAACACCCCTTGCAGACCAGACGCCACTCAACATGACTGTGACGACGCTTGACCCGCCGAAGCCGACCGAACGGCGCATGACGCCGACCGTCCCAACGCAGTCTGTCACGACGTCCCGAACCCGCCTCGTGTCGGAGACACCTCACGACGCCGGGATGGCCTCGCCACCGCACCTGACCACTGTCACCGTGCCGCGAAGGACCATTCCGACGCAACCCGCATCGTCTCCGACACCCGCCTCATCCGGGACGCCACCAGACTCGACAACGACACGTCGCGCCACACCGTCGCCACCGCCTAGCTTCAACATCATGCAGCCATCCTCACTGCCACATGAGTACGCGGTCTCAAAAGGGACGCTGGACAAGGCAACGCCCAGGGCCACGACGCCGAGATGCCTGTGCGAGGCCCCGCCGCCTGGATTCACCCCGCGGTGCCCGCCTGGCTTCGAGGCTCAGTCGCCACGACGCCACCCCTCGGCCGGCCTGCCACAGCAGCCACCGAAGCGATGCGCACTCTGCCCTCAAGAGGCGCCACGACGCCGCCCCTCGGCCGGCCTGCCACAGCAGCCACCGAGGCGACGAGCACTCTGCCCCCAAGAGGCGCCACGACGCCGCCCCTCGACCGGCCTGCCACAGCAGCCACCGAGGCGATGCGCACTCTGCCCTCAAGAGGCGCCACGACGCCGCCCCTCGGCCGGCCTGCCACAGCAGCCACCGAGGCGACGAGCACTCTGCCCTCAAGAGGCGCCATGATGCCGCCCCTCGGCCGGCCTGCCACAGCAGCTGCCGAAGCGACGCGCACTCTGTGCTCCAGAGGCGCCACGACGCCAACCCTCGGCCGGGCCGCCACAGCAGCCGCCGAGGCGACGCGCACTCTGTGCTCCAGAGGCGCCACGACGCCAACCCTCGGCCAGCCCGCCACAGCAGCCGCCGAGGCGACGCGCACTCTGTGCTCCAGAGGCGCCACGACACGAACCCTCGGCCGGCCCGCCACAGCAGCCGCCGAGGCGACGCACACTCTGTGCTCCAGAGGCGCCACGACGCCGCCCCTCGGACAGTCTGCCACAGCAGCTGCCGAAGCGACGCGCACTCTGTGCTCCGGAGGCGCCACGACGCCGCCCCTCGGACAGTCTGCCACAGCAGCTACCGAAGCGACGCGCACTCTGTGCACCACAGGCGCCACGACGCCACCCCTCGGACGGTCTGCCACAGCAGCTGCCGAAGCGACGCGCACTCTGTGCTCCAGAGGCGCCACGACGCCACCCCTCGGCCTGCCTGCCACAGCAGCCGCCGAGGCGACGCGCACTCAAGTCGCCACAGGCGCCGCGCCACAACACCGTGACATCACCGCGGCTACCGGGTCGCCTGAGCTCCCTGCATCTGCCTGACGCAATGCAGGTTGACGCCACGGCACCTGGACGCCCGACCGCCCCACCACCGCACGTGACCGCCACTCGGCCGAAGACACCTGTCATCCGTCTGGCACGACGGGCCGCGAAACGCCCTCATGTCGGCAAGGCTGAGCCGGGCCGTGCCGAGCGCCGCCCGCGCTTGCTGCCCGCCAGCCGAGAGCCGCCTGACCTTGGTCGCCGCCACCCCTGCCGGCCGGCACCCTGGCCACCACCGCACCGCCGCACGCTGCGAGACACCGCAGCCACCCTCGGAACCACCGTCACCCCCCGAGAACGAGTCCGGGGAGGTGCTTAGGGCACAACCGCACAACGACCATGCCGACACCACCCTCATGATGATGGAACTGGACGACGGGGACGAGGAGGCCTCTACTCCAAACCCGCCCGGCACACCGGAACGGGAGAGGAGGCTGTACCCATCCACGCCGTACCAGACGCTGAGGGACACCGCCAGCCACGATCACCAGGTCCAGTGCGCTGGCCCTACCATCCGCTGACCCCACACCGGCACCACGACGCCGCCCCCGGCACGCTTGCCACGACGGCAACCGGGGCGGCGCACACGTTGTCCCAGTCGGCCATGATCACCAGGTCCAGTGCGCTGGCCCTACCAGCCGCTAACCCCACACCGGCACCACGACGCCGCCCCCGGCACGCCTGCCACGACGGCAACCGGGGCGGCGCGCATGCTGACCCCGTCAGCCACGATCACCAGGTCCAGTGCGCTGGCCCTACCAGCCGCTGACCCCACACTGGCACCACGACGCCGCCCCCGGCACGCCTGCCACGACGGCAACCGGGGCGGCGCACACGTTGGCCCAGTCGGCCACGTTCACCAGGTCCAGTGCGCTGGCCCTACCAGCTGCTGACCCCACACCGGCACCACGACGCCGCCCCCAGCACGCCTGCCACGACGGCAACCGGGGCGGCGCACACGCTGGCCCAGTCGGCCACGATCACCAGGTCCAGTGCGCTGACCCTACCAGCCGCTGACCCCACACCGGCACCACGACGCCGCCCCCGGCACGCCTGCCACAACGGCAACCGGGGCGGCGCACACGTTGGCCCAGTCGGCCACGATCACCAGGTCCAGTACGCGGAGCCAACCAGCTGCTGAGCCGCGAACCACGCCGGGATGGAGCGGCCGGAGCTAGGGGTGGCCCCATGTTAGCGGGACCATAAGCGGCGCAAGTTCGGGCTTCACAGGGGGGGGGGGCGTTTGACGTCGTCTGGCCGACGACCACCCCAGAGCCCGACCTGCACCCGCCAGTATACGCTCCCGCTAACGGAACACACCCCTGGCCATGGCCCGCCCGAGTCAGGCGAGCCGAACAGCAATTAAAGGCAAAGCCGCGGAAACCTGAGTAGACAAGAGAAGAACCGTACCCATTCCTCCTGAAACATTAAATTAGGATTTTAGCGACAATAAAATCTCTTCCAGACACACCCGTTTGGAGTCTAGTGTAATGAGGTCACGCCTGGCGCGAGAGAGGCCGAGCCTCCCTCGGACGCCATGCCAGTTCGGCAGTTCAGCGCAGCTCACGGACCGGGGCGGACCTACGTCCCACGGAGAGGCAACATCCTTTGTCTACATCGAAAGTAACGTCCGGTAAATATAGTCACTAATTAACAGAACCCCTTTTATTACTTAACCTCTCCGTGAGTACCCGTTCCCTTTTTTCGGTCCAGGACCTAATCCGGCCGCATCAATTTAAAGACACCCCGCACCACACTTGGTCAGCGGGGCTGCTCTTCAGTATACGGCACAGGCCGCCTCCCGCAACTTACAGAACTTTATTTAAGGTCAAGCGCACGGCGCTGACCACAAACCCGCAAGGGAATTTGGACAAACTTAATTGCGGTGCGTGTTTCACCACAGTGGGCACAACACCCACGCCGAGACATTTGCATACGGGATTGGCCGTCTCCAATCGTCCGCCCCCTTAATTCAGTGTATTTTTGTATCCCGGATTTTGTATTGCTAACTTACATTACCCGAGTAACGAGTGCCACGTAACTTGTGCGCGCCCCCTTAATTCAGTGTATTTTGTATCCCGTATTTTGTATTGCTAACTTACATTACCCGAGTAACGAGTGCCACGTAACTTGTGCGCACCCCCTTAATTCAGTGTATTTTTGTGTCCCGTACTTTGTATTGCTAACTTACGTTACCCGAGTAACGAGTGCCACGTAACCTGTGCGCGCCCCCTTAATTCAGTGTATTTTGTGTCCCGCCTTTGTGTTACAAAATTACGTTACCTGCGTACCCAGTGAGACGTCTGAGATGTAACAGCGTCCGAGGCCACGTAACGCGGAACACAAACCATACGGCGCCACGGAATAACGAGTAAACCCCCCCCCGGGGACCTCTGTAGAGTGTTGTATTGTGTACGACTCGTTCCTATGAATAAAAGGTACGACACCACCACCTCAACTCCACGTCTCTTATTTAAAATCATCTCACACAACACCGCCGCCGGCCCTAGTGGGCCACGCAGGGGCACATACATCCACGACCCCAAACTCACGACTAGAACCGAGCTAGTCTGGCGCCCACCCGGACAATACGTAGCAAGAACCGCCTTTTCCCACTAGGAGCCACACCGGGACTCGAGCCCGAAACCCCGGACGACGGCAAAACAAAACGACTTGTAACCAGGGCTGCCACTCTGATATTCATGAAAAACCTAGATAACCTACAAAAAAACCCAGACACATGGGTAAAAAACCCAGATGCGTCTAAAATGCTATCGTTGAAAATGTTTGCGTACTAATTCAAAAATATAAACATAACTGGTTTTAATATAAAGCAATTAATTACCTTACAAGACTGAAAATGGTTAAATACAACCAATACAAGAAAATTACACTGCAGCAAAATGGCTGTATAAGTAATTCTTGGACCAGCACATATCATAAAAAAACCTACAACTATATACATGACAAAACAAACACCATCACTGCATTCTTTAAACCGGTAATTGTTTTTATAAAACTGCATCATGTATGTTAGTATTTATTCAGAGTCTGATTCTACAAGATTGGTTTGAAGGTTAATTGTTGCATTGGTTTTGTGTTCTGCAAGCCTCTTTGAAGAATGTGTCTAATTTAATATTCGACTTAGCTTCTTGAAAACTAGTTTTGTGTTTATATGTATTTTTGTGTGTGAAATACACAGACTTGTTTGCATTTATCAAACAGATATTGCAACAGATACAGTAGCTACTACCTTTATTATTGTTTTAGGTATAAAAATAATTAAAATTATAAAAAACCTAGAATTGTTGGAATTCATTATTTAAAAACCCAGAAACCCAAACACCATTGGAAAAACCCAGATCTGGGTGGAAAAACCCATGAGTGGCAGCCCTGCTTGTAACAATATCGCTTTGCGCCTCTCCTTCAAGGCTTCAACGCCTTCCCCTGCGCTTCCTCCCCTACATTCTTTCCCTTCTTTATCCCTTATTCGTCGTTCCTGCTCCCTCCCCTTTCACAAGCTCTGCCCAAGTGATCGTCATCTGCGATCGGGTACTGCGCTCATTGGCCGTGGTGTTGTTCCAGGTGAATTTTGAACTGATACTAAAGTCTCTGATACTTTTCAAGAGTACTCGTTTGCCGTTCCTGATACAGGCGCGTATCAGTGATAAAGTATCAGGTTGATACTTTTCGACCCACCTTTAACTGCCGGCCACAATACACCCCTTAGCTTTGTTATTGTGAACATAACCCTTAAAGAGCGAACATGTGATACGAGATAGTTAATCAAAATGGATTTTGAACTAGAAGATAAACACGTGAAATGTAACTATGGTATTTATAAATACTTAATCCATAAGTATATGTTTACATAATTCGCATAAACAGTAAATTAATTTGATTTGTAGGAACAACAAGTCTCCAATTCAAATTTTCTTCCATATTTCAATTCCCAAAGATAATTGAAATCATCCGAAATTGTTTACAATTTTGAATGTTCATTTACGTTTTACTGGCCCACCTTAGATGTCATGAATATAAAATGCCAATCCACATTAGTACAATGACAAACCAACAGGTAGTGCTAGCTGTAAAACAATTCAGATATTGTACATCATTTAGAATGCATCCTTTAAACTGTGGGGGCATTTGTTTAGGGATGTAGGGACGTGAACTTAAAGGACACATCCCTAGGTATTCAGATGCAGCCTATAATGAAAAGAAAAGTAAAGATGAATCTTACTGAGGTCTCCAATTTGTTGTTTTCATGTAGTATTATTTAACTAACATTTTTTCGCCCACTTTGGCCATTGGTACTGATACAGTTATTCTGCTAAATTATTTTTTAATTGATACCTAGCTACCAGCTCTATCGGTACCAATGGGCAAAGTGGGTGGAAAATAATAATGCTTGTGATGTACTTAATGAAAACAACACCTTGTGGGCCTTGAGGGATCCTGGGGCAATCTGTACAATGGTTCACACTCTAAATTTAATTTTTATTGATATTACACACATGTATGGAGGTTGCCATGTAACTACCTACAGGGTGTCTACCGACCCTGGAAAACCTGGAAAACCTGGAAAAATCAGGGAATATTCTATTCAGGGAATAATCAGGGAAAAATCAGGGAATTTTTGTTAGGTTGGTTGTAGTTGGCATAACGTTTTTTTGTTTATTGATCAGCTTGTATTGACGTAGCATCAAGTGGTATCCCCTCCCATTTTTATTTTTTAATGGCAAATAACGAACAGTTTGCACGTCCATTTTCTTTTATTTACCATCGGATTTGGAAGTGGCGTTAAATAACGTGATACAAACTGGTTCAAGCTGGTCTGTTATCCTGCTGACGTACGTGCAGCAGCATGTGCTTCCCACGTTCGGATTATACTGACAGGTGCATTTAATTTTAAGTAATTATGGATGCCCCCAACGTAAACTGGGCATTTTTGTTAGCTTTGAAAATACATATCACAGACACTTTTGGTGAAGATTCGCCATAGTTGCTAGAAATTGGTAGCTGTGGGCTTCATATGGTCCATGGTGCTTTCAAAACTGGAATTTCTGCTACACAATGGGACGTTGTTAGTTTTTTGAGGCACAGTTACTTTTTGTTTAAGCTGCCGTCGTCCGGGGTCTCGGGCTCGAGACCCGGTGTGGCTCCTAGTGGGAAAAGGCGGTTCTTGATCTGTGTTGTCCGGGTGGGCGCCAGACTAGCTCGTTTCTAGTCGTGAATTTGGGGTCGTGGATGTATGTGCCCCTGCGTGGCCCACTAGGGCCGGCGGCGGTGTTGCGTGAGATGATTTTAAATAAGAGACGTGGAGTTGAGGTGGTGGTGTCGTACCTTTTATTCAGAGGAGCGAGTCGTACACGATACAACACTCTACAGAGGTCCCCGGGGGGTTTTTACTTGTTATTCCGTGGCGCCTTATTGTTTGTGTTCCGCGTTACGTGGCCTCGGATGCTGTTATGTCTCAGACGTCTCACTGGGTACGTAGGTAACGTAATTTCGTAACACAAAGGCGGGACACAAAATACACTGAATTAAGGGGGCGCGTACAGGTTACGTGGCACTCGTTACTCGGGTAACGTAAGTTAGCAATACAAAATACGGGATACAAAAATACACTGAATTAAGGTGGTGCGCACAAGTTACGTGGCACTCGTTATTCGGGTAACGTACGTTAGCAATACAAAACACGGGATACAAAAATACACTGGATTAAGGGGGCGCGCACAAGTTACGTGGCACTCGTTACTCGGGTAACGTAAGTTAGCAGTACAAAATACGGGATACAAAAATACACTGAATTAAGGGGCGGGCGATTGGAGACCGCCAATCCCGTATGCAAATGTCTCGGCGCGGGTGTTGTGCCCACTGTGGTGAAACACGCACCGCAATTAAGTTTGTCCTAGTTCCCTTGCGGGTTTGTGGTCAGCGCCGTGCGCGTGACCTTAAACAAAGTTCTGTACGTTGCGGGAGACGGCCCGTGCCGTATGCTGAAGAGCAGCCCCGTTGACCAAGTGTGGTGCGGGGTGTCCTTAAGTTGATGCGGCCGGATTAGGTCCGGGACCGAAAAAAGGGACCGGGTACTCACGGAGAGGTTAAGTAATAAAAGGGGTTTGGTTAATTAGTGGCTATAGTTACCGGACGTTACTTTCAATGTAGACAAAGGATGTTGCCTCTCCGTGGGACGTAGGCCCGCCCCGGTCCATGAGCTGCGCTGAACTGCCGAACTGGCCTGGCGTCTGAGGGAGGCTCGGCCTCTCTCGCGCCAGGCGTGACCTCATTACGCTAGACTCCAAACGGGTGTGTCTGGAAGAGATTTTATTGTCGCTAAAATCCTAATTTAATGTTTTAGGAGGAATGGGTACGGTTCTTCTCTTGTCTACTCAGGTTTCCGCGGCTTTGTCTTTGATTGCTGTTCGGGTCGCCTGACTCGGGTGGGCCATGGCCAGGGGTGTGTTCCGTTAGCGGGAGCGTATACTGGCGGGTGCAGGTCGGGCTCTGGGGTGGTCGTCGGCCAGACGACGTCAAAGCATGTACCTGCAAGGAGGGAAGATTACATTAGAATAACTAGATCAGAGCTTTTTCCCAAGAAATTTTGTGCAATCAGATGGTTAGAAAATACTGCAGTTGCTGAGCGTGCCATGAAAACGTTACCCCACCTAAAGAAATTTGTTAGTGAAGTTTCTATTTCATCGGTCTTTCAGTGTAGTGGAAAGGGCTCTTGAAGATAATCTTCTAGAAGTAAAATTTACATTCTTCCACTCTTTGGCATCAGAGCTGGAATTGGTTCTTACAATGTTCCAAAGAAATTTGTTAGTGAAGTTTCTATTTCATCTGTCTTTCAATGTAGTGAAAAGTGCTCTTGAAGATAATCTTCTAGAAGTAAAATTTACATTCTTCCACTCTTTGGCATCAGAGCTGTAATTGTTTCTTACAATGTTCCAAAGTGAAGCACCCATGGCACCTTTTCTGTATGATTCACTGGTAGACATTTTATTAGCTTTGGCAGGAAAGTTTGCGAAACCAGAGGTACTGAAGAGCTTTAGGGAGAAACGCAATGTATCTCGATTGGATGTAGATAACCAGGAAAATATATTGACTACTAACAATATCAAGTTGGGTTATGCAGTACGCCATGACATCAAGAAAGAGAAAGTACCAGAAAAGTCTGTCCTGTTACTGAAAAATGATGTTAGGACTTGTCCAAAGGTTATGGTAAAAAAACTTCAAGATAAAAGTCCCCTGAAGTACAATCTTACCAAGGGAATTTCCTGCTTATGTCCGTCTATGGCTTTAAATTCGGGTGTGAGGAAACAGCATGTGAAGTTTAGAATGTTGTCTTCAAAACAGGTGGCTATCAGGACAAGAAGCTGATAACATTGAGTGATCATGTCAGTTGGTATGTTCCTTGCAAGATTCTGAAGCACTGTTCTCGTCTTTTTCTTGAGAAGATGGGCGCCTTGATCACTTGTGGATGCTCATTCTTAAGGCACATACAGTAGCTGCCAAAACAGGCCTTCTAAAGTTTGTGAGGATGATGTTGGTACTTTCCCATGGAAATGCATAATTGGAAAGAGGATTTTCAGTGAATTCTAATCTGCTGACTGAAAACTTGCAGGAAGAAATACTGATCGCACAAAGACCGATGTACGACTTTGTTCAACGTTCTGGAGGTGTAGAGCATGTTGGTATCACAAAGTCCATGTTACAGTATGTAAGAAATGCTAGTTGTAGGCATAAGGAAGCCCTGCAAACAAAACTAAAAGAAAAGGAAGCTACAGACAAGAAGAAGGCAGAAAAAGGAAGAGTTGAAGAGGAGATCAAGGCATTGCAGTTGAAGAAGGCTCGAGTGTTGGATTTGGCTTGTTCTGAAGCAAGTGCTACAGACGCAAAAGTTGAGTCGCTGCGAAATTGACGGGAGCTTCCTTTGACGACGTTAGGGCCGTTCCCGTGGTTCGGAGTCGCTGCCCAGCTGCTCCGGTAGAGAGGGTACGTGCCACGTGGCAAGGGAACTACCCTAACTTAGGTGGAATAAAAGAGTTTTGACGTTAAGGTGTGTTTAATGCACACGTCACACTGTACATGGGCTGTCACGGCTCCCCTCTGTGACAGTCCATTAGGGCGAGGCCCGGCTCCACGCACCTTGAGCGCGACACGACACTACCAGTGACCTGACTGGCGGTGACACGACAGTGACGCGACTGACAGTGGCGTGGATGACGGTGACGTGACTGGCAGTGACGCGATTGACGATGACATGAAAGACTGACGTAACTGCCGACGCGAACGACGGTGACGTGACTCCCGGTGACGTGATTGACGGTGACGTAACTGACGACGCGAACGACTGACGGTGACGTGACCTTCGCGACCGCGCTCTCTCATGCCACTTCGGCGACTGACTCCACCCACGCTCCGCGACGTCTCAGCGGCCTCCCCCCTTGCCGCGTGCACATGAATCTCCCCTCTTTCCTTCGTGTGCGAGTGCGTGGAGCCACATGGTCACAGGCGGGGAGACGCGACTCAGTCGCCCGGGAAACACATTTTATCCGTTTTGAACTCAACACAATATCAACACAACAAGACAAATAGATATTCACACCCTTACATAATTACATAAACAAAACCTGTTACACTTTTGCGCACGGGCGCCGGCGCACACGCAAGCCTGAAGCAGCGACGGGCAATAATGGCCTCAGCGAGCCGGAGGAGCACTTGGGACGACGTCAAATGCTCCCCCCTCCCCGAGGTCATTTTGCCCGCTGATGCTACGATCACACGCACTTCACCATTAACACTCGGCACTCGGGCGTTCATATTGGCATCCCATGGGCGGAAGTAGGAGTAACCTGCTGGGTGAGTACCCATGGCCAATAGTCTAGCAGGTAGGAGGGAGGCCTGCGCTGACGAGTGGAATGGCGGGCTATTTCCGGAACCTGGGGATTCGGTGCAGTGTCTGGGTGCATAGGTGGGGATCTGTCCCCTTCCTTCACCTCATCAAGGAGTTCAATGATGACCCCTTCCTCGGGACCACAGGGCCCTTCAGGTGGATAACCTATGTGGTGGTGGTACTCATCCCCGTTTAACCCTTCCATTACTTCCTCGGGGAATACTATTTTAGGGATGGTGTCAATGGTTGGTAACTCAGGGTCCTCTTCATCAGGGATTGGGGTAAGGGATGTGTTAAAGACGGAGTTTTGGGCATCCCTGGAGTCCAGCCTGTCAGCAAGCTCATCCAGGTGGTCCATGGTGAAACCGTTGGGCTCATACCCATATGCTTGTTGGGTGGGCGTAGCTTCTCGGGAAAATACTGGAGCTTTGGGATTTAAAGAATTCTCGCAACCTGCTGGGTTGGTATTGCCAGTGACCATTTCGTCACCGAAGTTCGTCGGCACCAAAGGTGAGTCCGATCTCCTTCCTTCCCTACTGCAGTGGTTTCTTCCAGGGTCGGTGTCTAGGGGCATCGGGACAGAATTGGCACAATGGCCTCCTCGTGGTGTCTCTGGTTGGTCCCTGGGGCAGTCCTGGTCTGTAAAACTATCTGCGGCTCCTACGGTTGATGGCTGCTGCGGCATCGGGACCGTGGCTAGCCGCAAGGCATCACGGTGTATTTTGGCCATTCGGCCATTCGGCTGCCGCACCAGGTAAGTGGTCATCCCCAAGCGAGCCACCACCTCCCTGGGCTCGGACCACTTGGGCGCGAGGCCCGCGCAAAACCCACGGCCCTTGGCTGACAGATGCTGGAGCCTTACATGCACAAACTGTCCTGGAATGATCTGCGGGGGTGGATTTAGGGACTGGGGTGTTCGATGATCCAAAAACTGGGCCTGATGCCTGCGTGCCCCAGCCCGTAGGTCCTCTACCGGGAAAGGTTCTTCTGTGTGAATGACGCCCAGTTCAGCTGGCAATGCTAAGTTGTGACCATGGAGCAGCTCAGCTGGAGAATATCCCGTTACCTCGTTCGTGCGCCGGCGGAGGCAGTACAAGAGGGTGGGGAGGTGAATGTCCCACTTAGTGTGGTCCTCATCAAGGCGGATACGGAGCTGGGTCTTAATGTCTTGGTTGCGGCGTTCAGTGGGATTTGATCTGGGATGATAGGTAGGGGTGGTGTGATGATGGACCCCCCACCGCCCACATGCCTTCCGCCAGCTGTGACCCGTAAATTGGACTCCATTATCCGTGAGCAGCACTCTCGGATACCCATACCGTGGGAACACCTCTCGGTCCAGTAGGGCGATGATTGTTCCCGCCTTGACATTGGCGACAGCAAACGCCTCGGTCCATCGCGTAAACACATCAGTGACTACAATGATGAACCGCTTTCCCCGGGAGGTGCGTGGGTAGGGGCCCATAATGTCAAGAGCCACCTCGTGGAATGGGTGGTCAGGGCGTCGGGTAACCTGTTGCTCCACGCCATCAGGTCGACGCGCCTTACACTGTTGGCAGCGTTGGCACTCACGCACGAACTGCTTAACGTCGGCCGTGACCTCCGGCCAGTGGAACGTCCTGCAGATTTCTCGCAGGGTCTGTTCAGCCCCAGGGTGCCCCGCCAGCTCATGACTGTGGAAGAACAGTAGGATGGCTGGCCGTGCAGCAGGGGGTGCATGAATACTCCAGCGGCTTCCTCTGCGAGCACCACGGGTCTGAAGCATGCCATCGAGACTACGCTGATAGGGAAATGCTTGGTCGCCACACTCGGCCAGTCGGGCTCGTGTTTGTGGGTCGTCCTGCTGGGCGTCACGCACGTGAGTCACCAGCTCTGCCATGGTGGCGAATTGGATGGCCGGCTCTGGTGTGCTGGGCCCAGGCAGCATGTACAGTAAGGCATCGTTGGGGGCCGGGTCCGAATAGTTGGTAATCGGAACCGGGGGTAGGAGGTTGTCCCACCCCTGGTCATCGTAGACTATGGTTCTGGGGTCCGGGTGCCGGGAAAGCTCGTCAGCGAGCTCATTTTCCCGGCCGGGTACATGTTCCACCGTGAAGTGGAAGCTTTGGAGGAGAAGGGCCCACCGGGTAAACTTTGACTTGCCCTCCTGCACGGAATCCAGCCATTTGAGGCACTGGCTGTCCGTGCGGAGAATGAAGGGGCGCCCCTCGAGGTAGTGTCGGTATATTTTTAGTGCCCACACCACAGCGAGGCACTCTTGCTCATTGACATGGTATCGTCTTTCCGCTGGGCCAAACTTGGCACTCGCGTACTCGACGATACGTCTCTGGCCTTGGCCGTCCAGCTGGTACAGCACCACCCCCATGCCTTCCTGGCTGGCATCGGTCTGCACGAACAGTGGTTCGTCCGGCACCAGCCGCGACAGGGTGTGGCAGTTGCGGAGCTGTTGTTTTACCTCGCCCAGGGCCTGGTCGGCGGCCTGGGTCCACCGGAATTTGTGCTTAGGTGAAAGCAGGTCGGTCATTGGCGCGGTAATCGAGGCGAAGTGGGGAACAAATGACCTCAACCAATTCAACAGCCCCATGAGTTTCTGGAGCTGCTTCCGTGTCTTGGGTGCCTGCTTGCCCTCAATAATGGACAGCTGTTTGGGCAGCGGGCGGCATCCCTCTGCGTCCACAATATGGCCCAGAAACTCGATCTCCTCCGCCCCAATGTGGCACTTCCTCGGGGCGCACGTCAGCCCGTGCCTGGCGAGCCGCTCAAACACCAAGGCCAGATGGTGTGCGTGTTCCTCCCACGAACATGACCAGATGATCACATCGTCCAGGTAGGCTTGGGCAAACTTGCCGATGTAGCCATCCAGGACACGGACCATCATGGTCTGGAAGGTCGCAGGAGCATCCATCAGGCCGAACGGCATCGCACAGAACTGGAAGCGCCTGCCGTCTGGGGCGGTAAAGGCTGTTTTGGGGCGGTCGGCGGGGCATACTGGCACTTGCCAGTACCCCGACTTGAGGTCAAGCTTTGAAAAGATGGTGGCTTTCCCCAAGCCAGCGAGGGCATCCGTGATGTTGATTAATGGTGGTGGTGCCGGAATGGTGAGGTGATTTATTGCTTTGAAATTTACGCAAAATCTCAGCGTTCCATCTTTCTTGGTGGCCATTACGATACGACTATTATAAGGTGAATTACTAGGTTCTATGACGCCACTCGCCAGCATCTCCTCGATTTGCGCCTGTATGGCATCCTGTTCACGGGGTCCGAACCCGAACACTTTCTGGAATGGAGGGGTATGGGGCACCAGGGGTATGCTATGCTCTGTAATTGTAGTCCTCTGTAACTGGTCCGCAGCTGCAAACACTTGCGAATGAGCCCTTATCACCTCATCGATGTCGGCGTGGTGCTCGGCTGGAACTCCGTGGGTCAGCTCATCCAAATCTACAACTGTGAGAGGTGGGGATGGAATAGGCCGGTGGATACCGTAGACAGTCCAACGGCCGCGGGTACCAAGGTGCAAGCGCCCGGCACGGACTTCGATTGTGGCATCGACCTGTGCAAGCCAGGGGGCTCCCAGGATAATCTCCTCTCGTAGCTCATGCAACACTATGGCGTCCGTTTGGCTAACATGGTCCCTTATGTGAATTTTTACCTGGGCGCGCCCAGACGTGGGCGCGCAAGCTCCCCTGGTGGCCAGCAGGACTGTCCCAGCCTCAGCTGTCACGTCAGCACCGGCGACGAGGTGAGCGGCAATATAGCTGTGGCTGGCGGCGGTGTCCACCAGCGCCTCCAGTTCCCGGCCGTCCACCCGGACAGGTATGCGCAGTAGACTGCCTTCCTCGGGACCCATGCGCCCGAGCCGGGACAGCGTATCCTCTAGCCCCGCATCTACTGTCGAGGCCCCCAGCGATGTAGGGCGAGCGGCAGAGCTCACCGAAGACTCGGGGCACGGCCCGTCGGGCCGGCGCGGACCGCCCCCGCCGACGTCAGGTGGGCGGGGCGGTATCTCACTGGCGCCCGTAGCTGCTGGCGGGGACGCCGACGATGTGGGGCGAGCGGCATAGCTCGCCGAAGACTCGGGGCACGGCCCGTCGGGCCGGCGCGGACCGCCCCCGCCGACGTCAGGTGGGCGGGGCGGTAGCTCACTGGCGCCCGCAGCTGCTGGCGGGGACGCCGACAACATGGGGCGAGCGGCACAGCTCGCCGATGACTCGGGGCACGGCCCGTCGGGCCGGCGCGGACCGCCCCCGCCGACGTCAGGTGGGCGGGGCGGTAGCTCACTGGCGCCCGCAGCTGCTGGCGGGGACGCCGACGATGTGGGGCGAGCGGCATAGCTCGCCGAAGACTCGGGGCACGGCCCGTCGGGCCGGCGCGGACCGCCCCCGCCGACGTCAGGTGGGCGGGGCGGTAGCTCACTGGCGCCCGCAGCTGCTGGCGGGGACGCCGACGATGTGGGGCGAGCGGCATAGCTCGCCGAAGACTCGGGGCACGGCCCGTCGGGCCGGCGCGGACCGCCCCCGCCGTCGTCAGGTGGGCGGGGCGGTAGCTCACTGGCGCCCGCAGCTGCTGGCGGGGACGCCGACGATGTGGGGCGAGCGGCATAGCTCGCCGAAGACTCGGGGCACGGCCCGTCGGGCCGGCGCGGACCGCCCCCGCCGACGTCAGGTGGGCGGGGCGGTAGCTCACTGGCGCCCGCAGCTGCTGGCGGGGACGCCGACGATGTGGGGCGAGCGGCATAGCTCGCCGAAGACTCGGGGCACGGCCCGTCGGGCCGGCGCGGACCGCCCCCGCCGACGTCAGGTGGGCGGGGCGGTGTGGCTGGTTGGAGTTTCGGAGAGCGGGGCCCAGCTGTCTCATCGCCCTCACCTAGGCGTTTCCCGATGGTGTTGTGTCACCTCCGTTTCCCCCTTCTCCGGCGGCCTTGACGGGGCATTCACGGTGCCAGTGGTACATTTCTGTTGGACAGTACCTGCAGCGGGGAGACCGCTCTTCGCGGGCTGTCGGGCCTCCGCGTCGCTCCCCTCGGTCGGCCTGCCGCCAGGTCAGCCTCGACTGGCCCTGTGGCTCAAGGTTGCGTCCCCGCGACCCCGGCGACTGGGCGGATCTGTCCGGCGGTGCTGGCGGGCCAGTGTACCGCACCATCGCTCCAGCATCTTCTGGTGACAGCACCGCCGGGGTGGGGTTGGGCCTCCACGGCATCATGGTCTCCGTTGCACTCTGTATGGCCTGGATGTCTCTCTCTGTTTCTCTCGCCATGGCTAGGAAATCGTCCACGCTTCTTCCCGCGGCGTTACGCATGAAAGGTCTTAATTCCGGTGACAGTAGCTCCACAATCACTGGCAGTATCTCGGCGACTGAGCCGCTTGTCGTCAGACGTCGGTGGAGGCGTAGCTTTTGATAAATAAAGCCTTCCACGCTTTCCCCGGCCCGCTGTGTTTGACAGTACAGCTAGTACCGACAGCTGGCACGGGAACGCGCGTCATCAAAACGGGATTCGAACCGGGTAACGAATTCGGTCCAAGACATCCGGTATTCGCCTGCCATCGCCCACCAGGCTTGGGCACTGTCCCGGAGCTGTCCACTAACTCTGTCCGTGAACTCGTCCTCGGGCACCGCGTGTCTTGATAGTCTGTCCCAGCATGCTTGCAGAAATGCATGCGGATCTTCATGTGCTCGCCCCGTGAATACAGGTAGTGACACCGCCACGCTTGCATTTCGCGGTACCGGTTCCGGTTGTGCCTCCCCATGGCGCCGCACACCGTCGTTACAGGCTGCGCATAGAAATAGTCCGTCCCTGAAATTAGCGAATTCGCGTGCAGTCGTGCAAATCCGGTGTCTGACAGTGCCGCACACATAGCACTGCGCCGTCTCGCCTGGTCGCCCGGGACAGCCTACCATCGCGCACGTCACGCGCTCCCTTATCACGGCCCGCTCTGTGCCATGGTTATATATTTCCTTTTTTACAGTCTTTTCCTTAGGGGTACATGAGCACCATAGTGTAGCGCCCTCCCCTCGCAAGCTGCCCTCTCCGTGTGGCTTATGACACACCTGGCAGACCCCGTCCATATTCACGCGCACAGGTGTGTAGCATTCCACGACATGCGCGGCTGACCGGCCCGTGCGGCGGACCGGGACGTCAGGTGGCGGGGAACAGACAGGCATGGCCCGCCTCCCCCCCTCCACTGACGGAGGTCCCGTTTCCGCACGCTCTTCGTCCCGCGGAAGTTGACCCGGCGGCGCGGTGATCTTGAATGGTCCGACTCGGCTGTACTCGTCGTCGCTCGGCTGGACTCGGCTCCCGCTCGACCCGAAGGGCGCAATTCGCCTGCGCTCATCCGGCGCGATCCCTTGAAGGGGAAAAGGGGGAAGAGCGAACTCACTCGCGCGGCCGAATGAAACCCGATACCTGTGTGACGCGCTCTTATCGCTTGACGGCGCAATCTCACACCATTTTGGCGCGTCGGCTTCCGCTCCCGCGCCGCTCTTGTCCACGCTCGACTCCCTGCAGCATTCTCGCGGCTCCCGAAAGTTTTGAAAATCCGCACTTTTCATGTCCGTTTCTATGTAAAAGCTCATGGTCAGCCACACTAGTTGGGCGCCATTTTGACGACGTTAGGGCCGTTCCCGTGGTTCGGAGTCGCTGCCCAGCTGCTCCGGTAGAGAGGGTACGTGCCACGTGGCAAGGGAACTACCCTAACTTAGGTGGAATAAAAGAGTTTTGACGTTAAGGTGTGTTTAATGCACACGTCACACTGTACATGGGCTGTCACGGCTCCCCTCTGTGACAGTCCATCAGGGCGAGGCCCGGCTCCACGCACCTTGAGCGCGACACGACACTACCAGTGACCTGACTGGCGGTGACACGACAGTGACGCGACTGACAGTGGCGTGGATGACGGTGACGTGACTGGCAGTGACGCGATTGACGATGACATGAAAGACTGACGTAACTGCCGACGCGAACGACGGTGACGTGACTCCCGGTGACGTGATTGACGGTGACGTAACTGACGACGCGAACGACTGACGGTGACGTGACCTTCGCGACCGCGCTCTCTCATGCCACTTCGGCGACTGACTCCACCCACGCTCCGCGACGTCTCAGCGGCCTCCCCCCTTGCCGCGTGCACATGAATCTCCCCTCTTTCCTTCGTGTGCGAGTGCGTGGAGCCACATGGTCACAGGCGGGGAGACGCGACTCAGTCGCCCGGGAAACACATTTTATCCGTTTTGAACTCAACACAATATCAACACAACAAGACAAATAGATATTCACACCCTTACATAATTACATAAACAAAACCTGTTACACTTTTGCGCACGGGCGCCGGCGCACACGCAAGCCTGAAGCAGCGACGGGCAATAATGGCCTCAGCGAGCCGGAGGAGCACTTGGGACGACGTCACCTTTTACTAATGTTTTTTGCAAAAGTAAGTGTGTGACAGATTTGTAGCAGCATGTTTTATTTGCCATCAATTGAGTCACTTTGGCCACATCTGGAAGAAGGTAATATTTTTACTAATTTAAGTAAGTTGAAATACTTTGAAACCCGTCAATGTATTGTTATGCAGTTTTTTCAGTTTCGTGGAATGTCGTAATCGTAATTGTGTTAAAGAAAACCTGGAAAAATTCAGTTTTAGACCTGGAAAACCTGGAATTTCATTTACTAGATCTGGTAGACACCCTGTACGTACTCTTTTGTTATGTTTGCACATTTTTTTGTAAATATATAAAAACTTTGTTGGGAATTTCCGTAGTTGTGTGGAATGACTTAAGGTTGTTGTTGTCCCAAGCTCTCTGTCCGCGGCGGCCTGATAGAGCCGCCAAATAGAGCTAACGTCTGCTCTGTGAAATTTAATTTCAGAAGTGATGTCGAAGCGGCTACAGGCTGAATAAATGGTGGAGAACAAGAGTAGAAGCGTCCAGTTGGTTATCGCTGTTTAACATCACTAGAGATGCAGAAAGGTAGACGTAGGTAGCCTAAGAGGAGTTAGGCCCTACAGGAATTATCGATAATTGATCCTGCCGAGGGAAAAATAAGATAAGCTGAGTTGGCTTAGAGTCCAAAGAAGGTATAGAAAGTGTGATTTTAAATCTATTTATGAACACGTTGGAAGATGTGATTTTAAAATCTATTTATGAACAGTGATAAGTTAAATTAAGAATTTAGTTTATTATTTAAGTAATTCATAAGTTAGACTAAACTAATTTAAGGAACTGTCTAGTAAGAATGTGAGATTTTGATACAAGAATAATTTAAGGTTAAAATTTTTTGAAGTTAAGGTAAAAGAGAAATTTGTGTTGAGATGTAACAGTATTGGTCAAGGTAAGTGTGAGTAGACAACATACAAGTTTTGTGTTAAGGTATTTTCATGATTTTCTGAGGATAAAAGTAATGAAAAGGTAGGCCTAAATGAAGATTTAAAAAGGTTAATTTTGTAGTTCAGACTAGTTTTTTTAGTTGATGTTTAATTTTTTTTAATTTTTGTTATGATGAGAAAGTTGGTATTTTGTTTTAATGTGTGTGAATAAAATTCACAGGGTTGAGGTGATAATTGGGTAGGATGTACTATTTTTTTTTCTTTCGGAAAAATAATGGTAACAGAGCTAATATTTGCTGTTCATTGTTTCAGACACCACCAGCTAAAACGTAGATGTAGGCCTAAGAGCAAGAAGAAGACAACCAAGATGAAAACATGCACATTTCCGAAGACCATCTACACATCAACAGTCAGTGATTTTAATTTTTTTGGGTAGTGTTGACTAATAATGTAGATTTCAGATTGTAGAATCCGGTGATGCAAAGAGCATAAGCAGAAATGTAATGAGTGTTTATGTATTTTTGAGAACTGATTTTGTTTTCAGGCAGCAGATCCTATGAGTTAGTGTATTCTAGATTAATGGTAATTAATATCTTTGACGTTTCAGTAAAGAGAAGGATAGAAGCTGTAATTGCATGAGTAGTTTGACATACACTTTTTCAAGTACATACTAACATTTCTAGATGTGAATCATTGAATCATGCACTTACATAAATCGACAAGGTAGCTCGGGTTTTCCAATCACAAATCACATCTCCTATTTTTTTATTTTCCTAAATAACATTTAGACTATGAAAACTTTTCCATGTACAGTCACACTTATATATTTACATTTTTCCAAAAATTTATGTCTCCATAAATTGACAAGGTAGCTCAGGTTTTCAAATCACAAATCACAAAAATATCTCCATTTTTATTTTCAAAATAAAATTTAAGCCATTAAAGTAGGTTCATCAAAAATATAGATAGCTAGATACATGATTTGAGGGGGGGGGGGGGGGGGGGGGTTTGGAAAGGCGTACGTGTGAACCTTGGGCGCCATTATGTGGATGGACACCTTTACCCCTGTGTGGATACACTAGAACTATCAGTCAGTGCCAGACAATATTAACATGAAATGGTATTGAGATTGCAAAAGAGATTATTCCAAGATTAGCCGTGGGCTACGTGTGAAAGGAGTTCTCTTCCGCCCCCCATCCTCCCCATCACTGAAAACTAATCAGGTAAAACAAAATTTGAAGTTGTGGTTATAAGAACTTCAATTTGTTCAAAATGAAGGTTCTGTTGTAGCTCTGAAATACTTCAAAATCATGTGGATGGTTGGTTAAGTCAGGTTAGCTACATTTACATTTTGTAAAATAGTGCGGACTTCTAGTTAGGTTAAGTGAGCTACATTTAAAACCAACAATGATATATTCACCTCATAATATTAAGAGATGTATATTCGGATAAAAAAAAGTGACTTTATACTATAGGTTACCCTATCACAGAGTCGTAGGTTATTGATTGAAATTTAATTTATTCCTGAAGGAAACAAAAACATTATTATTTATAATCATTTGTTATGGGTTTAATATCTCCAATTTACTGCATTTTAAAATTGCAATAAGATTGCTATTTCAACCTTTAAAATTTGTGTGTTTGTGATGAGAAATAGCTTGTAATCAAACTACAATATAAAAGTCAAATAATATTACATTTGTTTCTGTCATTAGTAATGTCACTTTCTTAAATAATAACTTAAGTTTTATTTACAATTTTTCATTACTTAACATTTTACCTACTATACTTGAAAAAATTGGAAATATTTGCTGTGTAGAAATTTTATACTTATTTGTATTTTGTGATGAGTACTATTACTTAGTTTCCAAATAACGTAATTCATTTTTCACACTAAATATTGCATAAATGTGTCATGTTTTGATTGGATCAGAACTAGAGTCGTAGTCTTGGATAGGCTATGCACATTTATTCCTAAACAATAGTATGTCTGTTCAGGGATTGAAATACACACAATATGAGTCCATTTATTTATGAATTTCGCTGAATTACAATTGATACGGAAATAAAGGTTATCCTTTTTCACCCCTCCCTATGTTGCAAACTAGCCAACATTCTTACCATACAGAAAATATCTTTGAAATAACACACACTAAGAAAAACCTATACAAGTATTATTAAATAAATGACAGAAATCCTGTTGCTAAAAGATTATTTGGTAAATACTAGAAGCCCCTACTCCAAATAATTACAAAATTTCTCCCCGAAATAATTGTCCATAAAAGTTATCATTTTGTATAACTTCAGCGATTATAAAAATATTAATGTACATATTAATAAATTATTTTCTGAATATAGCAGAAAGAATTATATTGTAGTTTACAATACAAAAAAAGCATAATATTAAAAAATTGAATACTTGAAAAATAGTGTGTTCGTTGTTCCCCGCCCATAACCCACATCTTCTTATACTTTTTGCTTAAGAATGTAAAGGTGGTAATGACGTAAGCGGAGCCATCATTAGTATTGGTGACATCATCACTATTGTTATGGAATCGGGATCTAGAATAGTCTCCCAACATTTCTGCTTTCTCCTTAGACTCCAACACAACTTCCCTAGCCTGATTCCTCTTAAATTTGAGAATTTCTCTATTTTATTATGGTGGGTCTCTTCCCATGAGGCATGAGGCAGTCACCATCTGTATGCAGTACTGAGAGGTCGCGTATTTGGTGATGGCTCACAAATATTATTATCATATATTGGAAGAGACATTTTGGCGACTGTGGATTGGGCTATGTCGAACATGAAATCTTTTTGGAAATTTAAAATTAGATTTTGTTTCACCACAGTCGTCGGTAACAGCCCACAATGATTGAGTAACTTCTTCATTGTTCTGACGACGGAGACTTCAGTTTTTACTGTGATTTGCAAGCAGCCATAGGATATACTTGCAAACAATATATGATTTTCCACTTTTGGGTACCTTAAACAAAAAATTTGTGTTTGTTTTTCAGTGAAGTTAAGTGTGACCAGTTAGTATTTTCATGATGTACCTGTTTTCAGTTATTCTAAATATGGCGGCCATTGTGAGTTGTGAAATTATTTTTAAGAATAAATAAAAAAAATCATAAGAATCAGTTTGTGTCCGAGACGTTATTTCAGTAATCAATAATAGACAGTATCATTTACCCTGGAAACTTAGTTTTTTTTCAGCGTTTGATAAAAAAATTTCAAGTGTTTCTGCATGTGCACTCTTGAACAGTTTTAACTAGTCGGAGGTGATTAATACATTTCTTCCATTGTAGTTAGAATTGATGCAGACTGCCTGCTGGTAATAATTTGTTAAATAGGTACATTTTACAACAAAATATCATTTTGATTAACACATAAAAAAATAACTATGATTGTATGTAAAGTTGAAGGGTGGGGGGGGGGGAGAGAAAACCTATTTCTGAGTAATTTAACAACTATTTCTGAGGAAATATTTTTGAGAAAAATAACACATGTTTTAAAGAAATATAATCTACTTTTTCAGGTCCCTAACATATACCTTGACTTAATTGTTCTAGCTATGTTTACAATTGGCAACTGAAATAGATTCACTGGGACTGTGTGCACTGGTGTTCACAGTGCTCGTGCTGTGTCAAGGAGAGCACGGACTGGTCAGAGGACAACACTGGGTGACATGGCAGTGCCGGCGAGCCCTGCGCGACGATGCCTGCAGTGCGCAGCCTTCCTTGCTGCACTCACAGTCATCATGGCCATCCTGCTGGAGGTGATTGCATCACAGCAACAACTCTGACTTTCTTGTAGCAGCATTTATAGTTGTTTAGTTGTACTGGCGATTGGGATCCATTATGATGATGTGTAGTGTTTTCATCTGAATGTGCTTGGCCTTTAGTATTTGTCATATTTTCGGGGTCTTATATTATTGCTTAGCAATTTTTTGTGTGATAATTTAAACATTTTAAAGTATTAATTTTTTTTTTTTTAGATTAGTACCAACTTCTGCAAGTTCTGTGCAGTTCATAGCAGCCGATAATCAATTATAAGTACACCTATCCCTCACTTAACACGTCTTCAGATTGCGCGGATTCATTTAGCGCGATGTGAATTTTATTAACGCAGTCTTGAATAGCATGTCTATAAATTTCCGATAGCACGAAATTTCTGCAGGCAAAAAAAAAGTCGGGCACAACACCACAAAGTCTGTTTTAGCTTCTGTAAACAACAGATATGCCGTGGAATACAGTTAGCCCAACAAGGGGGGAAGGGATACGCGCTTAGGTCTGACTACAGCGAAACCCCTTATTTACGTTACCGTTATTTACGTTTTACCGTTATTTGCACTATATTCTTTAGGTCCCGTTTACTTCCCATTTAGTCCAATACAATACTTTCAAGCGAATTACGTCTCAAAAATCGAATCCATCCCGCTATTTACGTCACGTAACAACCATAGTAGGCCTAAAAACATTGTGAAAAACGTAACGTTTATAGTCGGCAATGAACATTTTAAAACGCAAAATATACATACAGTGAAAGTCCGTTGTAGCGAATACTGTCTATAACATAAAGTTCGCTATAACGATAATTGCCATCGGCACCGTTAGTTTTGCATATGCTGTGTAGGATAAAAATTTCGGAAATAACGAATGCAGCGGGGCTCATTTTCGCTATAGCGATAGATTACACACCTGTAATTTTGCTCTAAAACAATGAGAAAACATCTACAATTTCCTTAATAAATGAAAAACAGCTTCGCACAATTCCACGCGTCCGGCAAATGAAAAAACGCACATTTTTGTGGCCGTTTTGGCAACACAGCACAAGCTGGGACCCCTCAGCAAGCATAGCTTGCCTCGCGGCAACGAAAGTAAGTGTGACAGGGCCCCGCTGCGAGCATTACTTATTTAGAATCACGCCGACTGTAGCCCGTAAATGAGCATAACTCGTCTCTAGAGGTGTAAAAGTAACGAAAAAATGTGTATCCTTATGTATTCGTTACTATAACAATTAGTACTCCTTACTATCGTTACGTTACTCGTTACTTCTGATACCGCATAACATGCTATGTTATGTTGCAGCAACGAATCCAGTGGTATTGCGTACGCGTACAGTATGATGTCGCGTAAATAATAATAAATAGAATATAAACAATTAACAATATTTGATAATTAATAGTTTTTGTTAACCAAGAAACAATTAAATCTCATTAGAGCGGCTTTTTAATATTATCTCTTTTAAGATAACAACCCAAAAAAACGTGAAAATATGCGATTAACAAAAACATACTTTCTTGAGTTGTTTCTGTTCCAATCTCAAACTTTGTCTACACACACAATACCTTTAATAAACAGTAAAAAACTTGGACGACGAATTTCCAAATTATACTTTACTTAATAAACAAACATCGTTCTTTGTAACGTGAATTCATCTAATATGCGCGCGCATGCGTAAAACATACGAAAAATGCGAGTAACGAGATGCAGCCGTGTGTAATGTTTCGTTACTCGTTACTATATGGCACACCTGTTACTCAGTACCGAATACGTACGGTTTGTTACAGCTCTACTCATCTCACACTTGCATCGTAAGCGTGCGGGGAGTTGACGACCACGGAACTTGTCGAGCTTGTCTCTTCTAATCAAAACGAAGCGGTGTCTGAAGATGACAATAATGACGACAAACCAAGTGACGTATCTGTTCCGTCGAAAACGTCAATGATGGAGGCACTTGACACAATCAGTCGTTTTTATCAGCATACAAATGCTTCGACGAAAGATTTGATGAACTTCCAAGAGGTCCAGTCGTTTATTTTGTCCGAAAGTCTAGTGAAATCAAGGCAATCGAAAATTGATTCATTTTTTAAAAAGTGATTTTTTATTTTGTGTTATTTTCCAAGGGTCTGTACGAGGGATTATTTTTGTGTTACTGACCAATTGTCGGAAAAATTATTTTATATAATTTGTATGGTTTTCCAACATAATAAGAGATTTTTAAAATTTTTTTTGTATTCAAAACTCTGCAAATATGCACCCGATAACATCAGCTTAGCGCACATGTCTCCAGCAAACCAGCTGCGGTCAAAGCAACAGGAAGCAGCCGGCATGACCTTGCGTGACCCCGCCCGCCCGACGCCATGTAAACAAACAGCTGTGCGCTTAGCCACAAAGTGCGTGACGGCCTTATCACGGCCACGCGGTCTCATATTTCGCAGTCGGCGAGTGCTGATATAGCTTAAAAATGTTATTTTAGTAATTTTTATGTATAATTCCTTTACTTTTGTTGTGAATTTCCATAGTAAAAACAAGCGAGAAAATTATATATTTTAAAAATGCTACAAAAATAAGATTTTTTTTAAATTTTGGCTATAGCGAAAATTCGCTATAACATAAACTTTTGGCGCCGTTATAAATTTACGTTATAACAGACTTTTACTGTATTTTATAACATGAAAAGTTGCTTTTATTTCTAAACATATATATTAATATAAGTCTAGGCGTGTAAAAGTCCGAGTAATTATAGCAGGAGACAATCTAAAATCTACTAGGGAAAAACGTAAACTCACGAATGTATACACGTAATGGGAAAATTAGGACTTACGAGGCTGCTTGTAAGTTCTGACACTATATTTGTCACAACTTAGCCGAAATAACTTCACAAGATAAAATGAGCTGAGTCTTGGTAACTGTTTTATACGTATTTAATAATTTCGGAAGTATTGTACAGTTGACGCATATTTTTTTTAAACTAACCATTTATTTCTGGGGATCGTAAATAATTAATTATTGGTATCAAGACATCAAGATGAACGTAATCTTAAACATGTCACGGCAGCGAGAAAACTGGTGCGTATACCAATAAACTGGTATTAGAACTGGACAAACCTGGTACACAGGAGGTGGAGCTTATATTTTTTTTTCGCTAAGCTCGTATCTATTGGCTGGCTGCTGATGGAACGTCACGAGTCTGGGCGGAGCGTTGAGTGAGTTATACTGCGCATGCGCAGCTCAAAGAACAAAGAGAGAAGAGAGCCAGCCGGCGGCTACGCCGCGCCGTAACAACAGCTGATAGAGTACAATGACCTTTCTCTGCACATGGCGTGCTATTGACTGTAAATTTCCAATTTGCGGCCCTTTTTTTTAAAAATTTTTTTACTGTGGTGCAATGCGTATGTGTAATGTAGCCCGTATTTGTTATGAACGCTGCAGGATGCGACAGTATTTTAATTAACTTTAATAGTGATGGGTCGATTCCGATTCCGGAATCGGTCGGTTCCACCGATTCCACTGGAATCGTGGGATTCAGAATACAATGGTTTTGGAATCGACCATGACCGATTCCTGCATTGTTTTTAAGTTTGCAAAATACATAATCTACGCAACGTAAGAAAATATTAAAATGCATGCAAATATAATTTTTAAAACTACATAATACAACCTTTTTTTACGGAACTGATTTACGAATTACGGTGATTAACGTATTTATTTACTTGCACCGCCATTTTCCCTACTGTACAAATGCAGTATCTACTTTCCCACTTTAAGCTAAAGCATTTTTAGGAAATTACGTTGCAGCAGCACTGCATTTAATAGCAAACCTTCAAAAATAATTAGACAAAACCATAAATGTTTAAAGAAAATTATGTAAATGTAAACGGCAAATAATGTAAACGTTAACTATTTGATCATGGCAGCTACATTTGCCATTGTAAACAATCTAGAGGTGGGTCGAAAAGTATCAACCTGATACTTTGGCACTGATACGCGCCTGTATCAGGAACGGCAAACGAGTACACTTGAAAAGTATCAGAGAGTTTAGTATCAGTTCAGAATTCAGCTGGAACAACACCACGGCCAATGAATACAGTACCCGATCGCAGATGACGGTCACTTGGGCGGAGCTTGTGAAAGGGGAGGGAGCAGGAACGACGAATAAGGGATAAAGAAGGGAAAAATGTAGGGGAGGAAGCGCAGGGGAAGGCGTTGAAGCCTTGAAGGAGAGGCGCAAAGCGATATTGTTACAAGCAGGGCTGCCACTCATGGGTTTTTCCACCCAGATCTGGGTTTTTCCAATGGTGTTTGGGTTTCTGGGTTTTTAAATAATGAATTCCAACAATTCTAGGTTTTTTATAATTTTAATTATTTTTATACCTAAAACAATAATAAAGGTAGTAGCTACTGTATCTGTTGCAATATCTGTTTGATAAATGCAAACAAGTCTATGTGTTTCACACACAAAAATACATATAAACGCAAAACTAGTTTTCAAGAAGCTAAGTCGAATATTAAATTAGACACATTCTTCAAAGAGGCTTGCAGAACACAAAACCAATGCAACAATTAATCTTCAAACCAATCTTGTAGAATCAGACTCTGAATAAAGACTAACGTACATGATGCAGTTTTATAAAAACAATTACCGGTTTAAAGGATGCAGTGATGGTGTTTGTTTTGTCATGTATATATTTGTAGGTTTTTTTATGATATGTACTGGTCCAAGAATTACTTATACAGCCATTTTGCTGCAGTGTAATTTTCTTGTATTGGTTGTATTTAACCGTTTTCAGTCTTGTAAGGTAATTAATTGTTTTATATTAAAACCAGTTATGTTTATATTTTTGAATTAGTACGCAAACATTTTCAACGATAGCATTTTAGACGCATCTGGGTTTTTTACCCATGTGTCTGGGTTTTTTTGTAGGTTATCTAGGTTTTTCATGAATATCAGAGTGGCAGCCCTGGTTACAAGTCGTTTTGTTTATTCTCCTACTTCAAAGTACGCTCAGTGCGCAGTGCGTGCACCGTCTCGTTCAATAATAAAACTAATGAAAATTTAATATTAAAAAGTACATTAATACAAGATATAATATTTATATTTGTGCACCTAACAGCTATGAAAATGCAAATAAATTCTCAGTTGACACTAATAACAGATGTAATCAACATATGGACTTTCTTTTTTCGAAAACAATTAGTAACTAGTGTTTTTATACATTAAAAATGCACGATTTTATCAAAAATAAAAAATAAAAAACAGATAGGTACATTAGTGAGCATACTATATCAATGTTTACGTTTCAAATGTTTCTTCAGATTAGTCGATGATTTATAACTCAGTTTTTGTTTACACAAATTACAATTAGCAAACTCATTATTTTCCGTGAAAAAATTCCACACAAATGAAGTCTTTTTCGTGCACTTATCAATTCCTTATTTCACTATAATGATACTAACTACAAAGCATGACAGCCCGCAACATGGTGATACACGGCCAGGACGAACTGCAGTGAATGTTGAACTGATTGATACTGGTTGTATCAGGCGGTCATGAGAGTATCAGAGGTAGAGAATTACCGGGCGTGATAAATAATGTATCAGATTCTCCTTCCGGTCGCACGGTCTGCGTACGCGGAGCTTTGTTGCCTCCTGGGACCGTCTGATACAGAAGTATCAGAGACTTGTACCTAGGTTCATTACTGTATCAGTATCAGGTAGGGACTGATACCGAAAATTGCTGTCCCAACCCACCTCTAAAACAATCTAATTTTTTTTTGTGCTACCTGCCATGGTAAACCATACGGCCATGAACAAAATCTTTGGTGACGTGAACGTGAACATCTCTACACATTAAACTTTAAAGAATTAAAATGAAATAATTTTTGAATAAAATTTTACCCAAATTCACAGTGGATTATTGCAACCATATTAAAATAAGTTTAAAAGCAACATAACCAAATTGCTTTAAATCGGCGTTCTTGTGCGTGTTAAGCGATGCTCGTTTTACGTTAGATATATTTTGGAAAGGCAGTTGGCAAGTCTGAATTTCCAAACATTGCTGCGGAAACGTTCGTAAATTTTTATTACCAAACGGCAAACATAAACAATCTTTTGAAAGTAGTTGTGTTAGTTTAACAGAATTGTTTCCGATAAATTTCTGAAATGAATTAAATGTTAACACGCGATTATTTGAAGAGTTTAAATATTTTGTGTAAGAAAATCTCACCATAAAATGTGAAAATTTTGAGATGCTAAAAATTGCACAGAACTTTCTTACTCAAGAACCGAAAATTTATTTTCTCTTTACGATTGTGAGGAACTGCAAGACTGGATGGATTTATTCTTTTCACCAAGTGAGATAATTAAGTTCTAGATAATATATTAAAACGTAAGCATCTCTGACATTTTATTTTAGTGTGGTGCATATTTGTTTTATTTCCATCATAATGAGATAATAAAGTATTATTTTTACATTTCCCTTTTTTATTTTTTTTTCGCCATGGTCCCTTGAAATATGTATAAACGAGGTTATATTGACATTTTATTTGGATCATTATTTAGTTGTGCTTGAAAATAAAATTCTTAACCTAACCGTACAAACCCTCTTTTTTACAATTAATTAATTGAGTTGATAATGTAAGGTATCTAAAGTTTGTTAAGTTATAACATTATTTACAATTTAAGTCATTAGACATCTTTGATTATTGGCAGTGTTTGAACACGTGTTTCGTCTAACTATATGCAAGGTTAAAAGGCCAAATTGTGCTAGAAATACAAGGTAGCGTAACTTGATGGTAATGAACATACTTTTTAACATTATATAAGCTGTATATAATGTTAATTTCTGCACAGAAAATGAAACACAACATAATTACATTTTTAAAATCATAAACAACCTTTTTTTTCTTAGTATATTACTCTGTTGAACATTGTCAGATAAAAATTAAGGAATCGGAATCGGATTCGAAGAATCAACCCTTTAATTTAAGAATCGAAAATGGAATCGGAATCGGTATATTTTAGGAATCGGCCCAACACTAAACTTTAACCTATTTCTTACTTTTCCCTTTATTTACACTTTCCCGCTTTTTACACTTGTTTACTTTGTCCACATGAAAAGTGCAAATAAGGGGTTTTGCTGTACGTTATCGGCTGTTGTACAGAAAAATACCGATATAACGAACTTCACATTAACAAAAATTTCACTTTAACGAATGATTTGAAATTCCCCTCCAATGACTGACTGTACACATACAAGGTTAAAATATTTCAAATTTACGAAATAGATTTTCGTTACAACGAAAGCATTTTACCGGTTTTCTTCGTCAATATCATGAGCATTTACCGAATATTTAGTCTATGCGTCAAAATATTTACTTACTGTCGTTCTCTTGGCATAATTTGAATGATTCAAGCATTCAACTGCTTTATTTTGTTGTCTATTTACATTGAAAACGGCATTGCAAAGTGTGATGTGCATTTGTTTTCTTTTTTTTTTTTCTACCCAAGATATGGCCAACAGCTTTTACTCACGGCCATAGACTTAAAAAATACACTACTAGTAGTAGGAACTCTATGTTTAGATATGCGCACTTCACTTATTTTATTAGTGGCGAGATATGGCCAACTGCTTTTCCGTAGCAGCAACATATATGAAAAACTTACACAAAGTTAACTCACTGGAAAACTAGTAGGGGTGGGCGAAGCTTCGAAAGTTCTAATTTGAGTCAAACATTTGTTATATGAGAATTCGTACTAGAAAAAATGAAATTATTCGAAGTTCGAAAAATAGAAAAAAAACATTTCAAGAGTTTTTAAGCTAATCTTTTACTATACATACATTGTCTAAAAGTTAAAGAATGCCTACGATCAATAACATCAACTTGGAGTTAACTTAGCATAATGAGAACACACACATGCTTAGCCTAAGCCTATATGCCTTATTTATTTATTTTTATTTTATTTATAGTTACGTTCCGTCGACCATGAATGAGCAATTGCTCAATGGTGTAGAACATGTCAGTATATACAATACAATACAAAATAAAAAATAAATCCATAACATAGTAAGATAAAAGTTATAAACAATATCATGATTATATACACACATCACAATTAAAGGGGTATAGCATACATGTATTATACACATATAATATTAAGGTGTCCGTACACAAAGATATTTTATACATAAACACACAAATATACACATAATATAACTATTATATATATATACATATATATATATATATATATATATATATATATATATATATATATATATATATATATATATATATATATATATATATATATATATATATATATATATATACACATATATATATATATACACACACACACACAATTCAGATGTTACCACACAAGTTATGATTATAAATACAATTTAAAAATTCATCAACAGAATAAAATGTTTTTGAGATGAGATATTCTTTTAATTTATATTTAAAATTTTTACTTTTACTTTTACATAGTTGTTTTAAAGTTAATGGAAGATTATTAAATAACTTCAAAGCAGTATTAACTTATATATGCCTTTCTGCTGTAAAGTAGTTCTTGCCCGAGTTATATGCAAGTCATCACATTTTTTAGTTTCGTATGGATGTATTGCTGAATTTGGCTTAAAAATATTCAGATTTTTATTTAAAAACACTAAAACTGAAAAGATATATTGACTTGGCAATGGGAGAATACATAGTTTATTAAAAAGTGGTTTGCATGAATCTCTTTGCTTGCTATTACAAATAATCCTTATGGCTTTTTTTTGTATTATAAATACTTTAATAGCTTCCGAGCTATTTCCCCATGAAATTATACCATATTGCATTAGTGAGTGAAAATACCCGAAGTACATTAATTTCATAACCTCAACATCAACTTTCCCAACCATACAGCGAAGAGCAAAACATGCAGATGTTAGTTTATTACATAATACCTCTATGTTCTTTTTCCAATTTATTTTTTCATCAATTATTAATCCCAGAAATTTCACATAATGAGACTGATGTAGATTTTTATTTAAACAAGAAATATTAATATCTTCATACATTTGGTTTCTTGTTATGAAGTTAACAAAATTTGTTTTATCAAAATTTAAAGTTAATTTATTAGACTTAAACCAAGAAATCATTAGTTTGAGTACATTTTCAGATTCCTCAATTAACTGGGTGCGAGACAGATTTTGTATTATGATACTAGTATCATCTGCAAACAGAATAGCAGAAGCTCTTACATCAAGCATATGTGGTAAGTCATTAACATAAAAAAGAAAGAGCAAGGGACCTAATACCGATCCTTGAGGCACACCATGCTCTATACAACCTGAGCGAGAGACAAACTTTTTATTGGAACAGGTATCCACTAACATTACACTTTGTTGTCTGTAGTATAAATATGAGATTAGAAGTTTTTGAAGCTGACCAACAATACCATAAAAATCCAATTTTTTAATCAATATACTATGATTGACACAGTCAAAGGCTTTTGCTAGGTCACAAAATATACTAACTACATGAAGTTTATTATCTAATGCTGTTTGGATAGTATTTACAAGGTTGAATATAGCTTCATCAATAGATTTTTTCTTCCTAAAGCCAAACTGTGATGATGTTAATATTTGATATTGGTCTAAGTGATCAAGTAATCTCCTATAAATGACTTTTTCAAGGATCTTAGAAAATGTAGTCAATAACGAAATTGGCCTATAGTTTTCGATATTAGTTTTCTCACCTTTCTTATGTAATGGAATAATTACAGCGTATTTCATCCTATCAGGGAAGGTACCTGTAATTAAACAGATATTGCAAATTAAACTGAGAGGCTTAGATAATTGATCAGAACACTGCTTGATTATTTTACTACTAAGCTCATCATAACCATGAGAAGTTTTAGATTTCATGTTTTTTATGATTAAACTTATTTCATGAGGAGTTACATTAAAACTAACCTCAACCATAATACAAATATGTTCGTTATACTTTGTTCAACTTACATTGGCTTAGAGTAAAATAATTGTCAGTGCCGTATTTTGCGGAGAAAATGGCAAATAGCAACTCCCAATGAATTATTTTCATGTTTAGAAACGTGCCAACTTCATTCCCCACTTCGGTATTAGTCTTAATCTCCCCCCACAACAGCTCTTTTTCCATGCATAAATTACGTCAATAATGATTTAACGTGATACCATACAATATCATCAACGGACTTATAAAACAGCAGTTACGGCACTAAATCCAATGAAATAAGATTATTGAATAAAATTCATTTATAAATAAACAGGGAAAATATTCCATGGATGGAACAGTAGAAAAAATGAGTTTCGTGAATAATTGTAAACAAAGATGGCGACCATACAACCACTCCGTTTTTCACCCACGCACTTTCTACATTTCTTAGACCAGACCTGCTTTCATGCAAAGAGTAAAGATTTTTTTTTTTTTTTTACGTTGGAAGTAATGTAATAAACAATAAGTAGTGTGTCTGAACCATGGAGTTAAGAAGTTAGGGAGTAGGTGTGTGTAATCTCTGCTGTGTTAACAGTTGAAGTCAAAACAAAAAACGACCACGCCCCCTTGTGAGAGCAAAACATCACTGGTTGCAATGCATTTAAATGCAGAATACTGTATTTTGTTAATCCGATATTAGCTACCAACGGCGTATATGTGCAAGTTTATCTTGTTAAGATTATGAAATGAAATATAATGTTGTGTTGCAAGACTGTAACGTGTGATTTTTTAGTAGAAATAAGGCAATAAATCCCAATATATGTAATGACGAAATGGGTTATAAAATTAATTTATTGCTTACTTAACAGCATTCAGGTAGGGTGCATTGATGTTATTAAGGCAGTATGTTGTGTCAATAACATTATAGTACCCTTGTTTACATTATTTGTGCTTAAAGAAGGTTTTTTTTTCGTCATTTCATTTATCGGACTATTACAATGTTAAAGATATTAGCTTATTACCTACATGTTACTGTAAACGAAATGAACAAATTAACTGATATTTAAATTCTCGTCATAATTATTAGGCCTATGTGTATGGATGGATTAGCTGTCACGAGCCCACTCGCCTATATTAACTTGTACATGCTACAACTTTTGCATTTTATTTATATATTTATTTATTTATTGCAGTGGCCACGCAATAGTAAACATACCAGTAGTTTCTTCAGAGCTAAATTAGTCCTTTGCACGAATATTTCACTTTAGGAGCCAGTACTGTAAAGTAACAGTAATAACAGAGGGCACACATGCCTACCTGCAGCAATGTTGCAGTGATTACATTTGCAACTTTTTTTTTTTTTTACTATAGCAATTCCAAGTGTTATATATTTATACTGTCTACGTTTTAATTATTTTTCATCCCACAATTTTAGCCTTGAATGTGTGCCTTAAGCTTCTTTGAGATCAGTGAGGATTATAAAATGCTAGTGAAGATATATTTAAATCGAAAATTATATTTTTGTATTTTTTGTTCTCATAGGGGGCAATATTTACCCACAATTTCCCTAATATTCATATCCATTCAACTATAGATTTGCAAAAATTAGTTCATAGAAATTTTTTCTAGGAAACCTAATTATTTTTGTCAAGATTTTTTCTTGGTTTCCCTTACTTGATGACACACATAAATACTGTGTAGCAATAACTAATCAATACTTACTAAGACTGCATATAAATACAAAAAATACTTATGTTTCTGATTTGTAATAGGTAAAACAGTTATTCTTGAATGGAATAACAAGATCACTTGTCGCTCAAAAGGAAGAATGCATACATAGCTACTAGAAGTTTGACTGCAAAAATTCTCATTGACCCTTAAACAAAATTGTCTTCGTAAACATCTTTTGAACAGAATCACTAGTTTAAATTATATTCTTAGCAAAATAATTGAACCTTATACAAACATACTTATCAGAAACTGCTTTTGTCAAATAAACAATATGATTATTCAATGGGGACATGTCATGCATAAGCTGATTCAAAGAGGAAAAAAATGTCTTTTCGTCTTACAAATACTTTGCACGTCCTTAGACAGGTATGTTATTCCACCTCTATCTTTCTGTGCAATTAATGAATTTTCAGCATTTCCCTCTGGCAACTGGTACATCTTAAATTGGTAATTCCTGAAAAACACTAAAAATATTTTACAGCATTTTTAATGTAGCTATACTAACCTAACCTACAATCTAGTGTTGTTACTAACCTAGCCTAATCAAACACTATCCACATTTGACTACTTCGAAAGAAATATTTTCGAAATTGATTTTTATTACTTTAATTACGGAAAAGTTACGCCGAGGGAATTTTAGAACAAAATGATACTAAACCACACTGCATAAAACTAAAAGTGAAATGTTTTACAGATTAAATCACTTCTCCTCATCCATTTCCTCACCATATTTTTTAAGTTAAGTCTTATAATCGTCGACGATAAAATTGGTACATTATTGGGCTTTGGTAAAAGCAAGCTGGTAGCACAGTGTTGCAAATTTAAAATAGTGTGAAATTATGCTAAATCAACTACAAAACAAGACGTACTGAAGTAAAAACTATAATTTATTAACAAATAACAAGACATTACATAAATGTATATAATTTTGACAACAAAAATCAATGGAAAATGTATTATGGTTTCATGCAGATAACACAATCTATTTTATTTCATTTTTTTTATTTTTTTCAATCCACCTGCAGATCCCTACATGAGCCAATAGCTCAAGGGATATTGACCTTGTCACATTATAAACAAAAATTAAACATAGTTAAAATTGCAATAAAATAATCAAGTTTACAATTATAATGAATTTTGCTAATCTACACTTTCAACAAATAATCACAAATTTTATAATTTTCACAATTTACACAACACAACAAACAGTACATATTTTTCATTTAATATACTCTGAATCATTTGTAGGGTGTCCTATTAATTATACAGCAAATTACATATTATTTATATTGTCATTACAAGGTGTTATTTCACCAGCTAAATAAATATTTTTTTCCTTTGGTGTATTCTCTAACAACTTTTTTGAATTCATTAAAATTTTGTAGTAATATAATTTCTTTAGGTAGTTTATTAAATAGTGTTATACCTCTTAAGTGTGGAATTTTGGTTTCAGTTTATAGTTATATCTTGTGATATATGGTCCAGTATGTTCAGATTCTACAAAATTATTTACAATTTTACAAATAAGAGCAACCTATAAATATATTACGAAAAAAAAGGGAATATATTCAACTCAGTAAATAAAGGTTTACATGAGGCTCTTGTATCAGCTAAACATATAATACATATGGCTTTTTTTTGCTATCTAAAAATTTTAATACTATTACTACACTTACCCCATATTTCAATTACATATACCATGTGTGTGTGAAAAAGTGCAATGTATGCAGTTCGTAGAGAATTTCTGTCTATAATTTGGCTAAGAATTCTGAGGGCGTAGTAGCTTTACTTAATTTATGAATAGTTTGATTGATATGTTCATTCCATTTTAGTTTATCATCAATATGTAAGCCCAAGAATTTAGTTGATTCAGTTTGACTTATCGCTTGATTCTGAAATTCAGATAATACTTGATCGAGCAGTCTTTTATTACCAAATTTAATAAATTTTGTTTTATTTATATTAAGTTTTAAATTATTTGCATCAAACCACTTATTCAAGTTAATTATTTCAAATTCAGTTTTATTTTTTAATTCCAATATTTTTCTGGAGTTATAAGAAGATTTGTGTCATCAGCAAAAGATACCTACTCGTACAAAATTGTACTTACTACAGAGTCAGAATTTTTTCATTAGTTTTCCTTATCCCTATATTTACACATGAGTTATCCATCAAGTCAAATCTGTGTGGGATTGTACATACCGCCACTTTTGTGTTACATAATGAAGGTAATACATATTTCAAACTGAGATACACAGTTTTTGATTGTTTCTTTAACACGTAATTTCCACCTGCTACTATAACTATCTCATCTTCTTCTTTCTTGAGACATGTCTTGTCTTCTCTTATTCCTCTCACCATTTCAATTATAGAAGTTCCTGGTTTGATATAAACTTACTTGTGAAATGTAATTCCCGTCTGCTTTTTCGCTAGCCTATTTGTACAACCATAAGCACAACACGAATTTTTTTATTCTTTCTTGAACACGTAATTTCCACCTGCTACTATAACTATTTCATCTTTCTTGAGACATGTCTTGTCTTCTCTTATTCATCTCACCACTTCAATAATAGAAGCTCCTGGTTTGATATAAACTTACTTGTGAAATGTAATTCCCGTCTGCTTTTTCGCTAGCCTATTCGTACAACCATAAGCACAACACGACATTGTTTTATTTCATTAAGAACACCATTTCAAACTTGTATTCGCCGTTTGTTTTGGTCGCATTAGTGGGCGTGTCCCAAAAAGCAAAATGACTTCAGCATCCACGCCAAACAACCACTCCCTAACTTCTTACCTCCATGGTCTGAACGGCTGTGCGCGTAAGCTGAAGGCCAAAAGTAAATAAAAAAAGTTAATATTTACCTTCAATTGTTCTTGTTCAATATTACAATAAGAATTATTATTATAATTATTATTATTTGATAACAACGTAGAAAGTTCAGCCGGCCGTATAAAATATTAACATACAGTATTTAGCTGTATACAAATAGCAAATGTTAAGTGACTAAGTTTTTGGCAATGGTTCAAAAGGCCTACGTTAATGGATAATGTTGGTTTGATGGTTAAGTTATGTATTAGCAAACATGTGTGAAAGATTGTGAAAGGTTTTGTAGCAGTTTACATTATTTGTAGTTGATATTCGTCCGGAAATGTGGTGACAGCATGTTGTCAATCCCTGACACCTCAACATTGCAGGAACTAACATTTTTGCATGACAATTTAAATAAGTTTTGAAAATTATTTTCTGTCACCAAACTTATACTTAATTATGTACTTTAATATTTTGAATTTCTTGCATTTAAATGTGCATATATTTTGTGCATCTCTGAATTACATTTGAATCAGGAATTTGCTAAAGGTACCAAGTCCACTTTTTGAGAAAATTCATGTTATACGAGATTCCGAATCTCCAAAGTGTTCTCTTTGCTGTCAGCAAGAAAAGGCACCAAGTCCTGTATAAGAAATACGATATACAGACTAGTAAATATATATGGAACTTGCAAAAGGTCGACAATAATATGTTTTCTGTTGTTTCCCAACAATATACTTACTTGGACTTGGTACCTTTTGCAAATTCCTGATTCATTTATAGTAAAACCTTTTTGTTGCGACCACCTATCTATTGCAACCCGATTTCGGGGAACCGTGAAAAAATTGCAGAAAATCTGAAGAAAATCGGACAGAAAATAAGTTTATTGTGGTGAGTAGCGTGTTACTGCGTTTCTGTTGCCAAGTGCTGTACTGCCGTAGGCAGCGCATATTTAAAAATAGATACCACTTCCTTTCAAACTCTCAGAACAACGCGGTGTTAGACACGGCAGCGCAACCGTTGCCTGTGAAACTAACACTCACGAGCATCGATTGTCTAATGCCTCATGTAACCGTTTCTACCGCACAGAGGATTCGTTTGCTTAAAATGGTTGAAAAAGGAAAAAAACATAGACATTGCTTTTCGATCCTGGAGCCTCGAAACATATCCGGCCCTGCCGCAATCTCAATCGGTACATTGGTCCTTGAAAACATCATTAAATACGGAAAAGCCTAGATATATAATATTCACATTTCAAACGGGTAGGCAAAACAACGTCGCCGGTGATAAATCAAAGTTTGATCATGTTGACATTAAGAATGTGAAAGTTTTTTTGAATTCGGAATCCTATCCGTACACAAACCTGGATAGTAATTTTCCTAATGATAGCTATCTGCTGGTGTATAACATGTACGCGGACTTTCAAGACTCATATTACGGTCGTCAATCATCACCACTTCTCGACCCGGAGAAATTTAAAGATATGGCTCCTCTCTTTGTTTTTGATGTGTCTAAACAAAACGATAAGATGATTGGAGGAGTCGTGGATTGTAGAATAGAAATTACCACAACGAGAAATATTCCCGTCGGCACTCAAGCATTCGCACTAATTCTGCACGATCGATTGGTTTCGTATAACCCGAGAGACAAATCTATTAAAATTCTAATGTAATGTAAGTGATAACGCAGTCTTCCCTGGGACGTCATGCTGTATGCCAACCTCCAGGGATGCTATTCTCAGCACGGTTTCGTCTTAAAAGAGATAAGCCTGGCTAATGACGAAGGGGAGATAATTACGAGAACATTTCAGCCGCCATACTCGTGGAAATACCTCCACAGAAATTACCAGAGAACAAATTCTTGGTTAACTAGACATTTCCACGGCATCCATTGGGATGACAGTCTGTTTCCGTATACTTCGTTGCAAAACATCCTGTCAGGACACATCAGCGGAACCGTAATGGTGGCAGGCGTAGAGCAAAAAAGGTGGCTTGCAAAGTTGTGTAAAAAACATGTTAATATTCAGGATGCTCAGACAGAGCTCGGATGTCCGTCACTGAAAGAACTGAATAAAATGTATACGCAAGATAATAGCCGTGCACGGCCCGTTACGTCATGACATAACGCCGCGCTGCTTAGGGCTTGGGCGTTGGAGCATTGCCAAGCGACGCCAGACCCTGCTTGCTCCCCCGGTGCTATAAATGGAACTCGTCGTTCGTAGGGGAGCCTAGTCACTCTCCAAGCCACTCTTCGTGCCAATGCAGTTCAGTCCGGCAACTTCGTATCGGGATGTGTTGCTCGGCTACGGTCGGGTGATATTCGAGACGGCGGACGGTCGGCAGTGGTTGCACGTGTGCACAACGTTGGGACACCTGGTTCGCGACGACGCAGACGACGAACTGATAGAGCTGCCTTGCACTCAGCGATGCTGCTCGCCTTGGAGTAGGTCGTGTTTGGTGGTAGCTCCTGAAAGTGTGCGAGAATGACCGGGAAAAACGCAAGACAGAACGACGGGACCTTTTCAGGATAAACATGTGAGTACAATGCTTCACTTATCAAAAATCAGAACCTCAAAAAGTGCAATAGTGCAAAAGTTATGAGTGTTTTTCAAAAACCTTAAAACTTTTTTAATAACTCTGGAATTAATATAAACACAGTGAAACTAAATATACCACTAGAAGCAGAATTTTTTTCTGAACCGATTGCAAAAAACCGCTTGTTTCTATTGTCAATAGTTTTCAAGTTATTAAACATTTTGTGGAACCTTATCGAGTGGAAATTTCCATGGAACTTTCCATTATCCGAATCAGCGAATTCATTAAAGCACTTCAAGCTTCAAGCAGTAAATAACGAAATTGAAGAATCAATAACGATTTAATAACGATTTAATAACTCTTTACTTTGAATTTACTTTGAAGTTATACGATAATTAATACCCATACACCATAAAAGTGTACCATAATTATGGTACACCTACCACAAAACCATAGTACCTTGTGCCATAATTTCGGTACAAATTATCTTACCGTACCGTAATTATGGTACGCCCTCCAAAAAATCCAGGCAACGTTTTTACATACAATAGTACCTTTAAAATCAATGTAACTACAATAGACAGAAGTTAGAAGCCAAACAAAGAACAAGAAACTTAGAAGACAAGAAAATACAGGAAGAATACAACAACCCAAGAAGAAAATTACAAATTTTTCGACGGACAAAAATACCAAGTGACCCCCTCGGTTATTTCTCGCACGCAAGTAGGGAGCACACCTTAGTGTGAATAGAAGTAGTTTAGTGTAGAGGAGCTTAGACTTAGAAGATGAGTGAAAACACGGACCCGTTTGCACGGGGTATGAAAACCCCAAGGACACCCCCTAAAAAACAATCGCAGACAACTCCACAACAAACACCACAATCGGCATCTACATCTAAGAAAACATCCACATCTGAACCTGAATCATGGTACCAACCGACTCCCGAATCACAGAAGAAGAAGAAGAAGAAGAAAGAAGAGGAAGAAGGGAAGAAAGAAGAATCCATGGAAACACAAGAGGAACTAAAACGTAAGAGATCGGCAGAAGAAGAATTGGATGAAGATATACAGGAAATTAGGCGAGACCCAAAACAAAGAAAAGATAAAGATCCAGAAGAAGAAACACTGTCAACCTTTGCAATCTCGGCTTCAAGAATCAACAAATATAGTAAACAAATCAAAAATGTCGAAAAATATTTACATAAAGATACTAGGTAAACGGTAGCAATAAGAAATCAGATTTTCGAAATAATTGACGGATTACAAGAGGTCATTTTGGAACAGGAATTAGAAATAGTACAAATTAAGACAAAATTAGAAATGAAAGAACAAGTAGTACAGCAGCCATCGACGGAACGGCTCACATACGCAGAAATTACACAACCAAAAACTAAAAAAAGGCAGGAATCCGTAAAGATAATTATTGAACCTCAACAAAAGAAAACAGACGGTAGCAGTGAAGTCACGAAAAACAAAATTTTGGCAACACTAAATCCAAAGGAACAAAGGATACAGGTTAACAAAATTTTCAAAGGAAATAACCAATCCATAATTTTGGAAGTGCCTACTCCAGAACAAGCAGAAAAAATTAAAAAATATTGTCAGAGAAAAGGAACCGACGATGAATATAAAAAATATTGAAAAACGAAACCCAAAAATTAATATTTATGGCATACCAGTAACAATCAAAAAAGAAGAAGCATTTGAATTAACCTATCAACAAAATCTATCGGAATTCCTAACTTTTGAAAACTATATAAAAGAATGCAAAATTGTTTTCGAAACAAAACCTAAAGGATCTGTTAAAAATCTAATATTAGAAATCAGCCCACATTTATTCCAAATTCTCATGAGTAAGACTAGAGTATATATTCACTTCCAAAGCCACAAAATTAAAGAATTTATTTCAATAATGCACTGTAATAACTGTCAACGATTTGGACATACCAATAAGAGATGTAGAGAGGAAACAAAAATTTGTTCAAAATGTGCTAATCAAGGCCATTCAGAAACACAATGCAAAGAAAAATTCACTAAATGTATTAACTGCATACGTGGGGAAAAAAACGAAAAAGACTGTAAACACAACACCAACGATAGAAATTGTCCATTTTATGTACTAACATATAATAGGGTAAAAAACAATATAAATTACGGTGATTAGACATAGTAGGGTGTATAATTTTCTCCAGGCCAACCTTCAGAACTCGAGGACGGTAACAATAGATATGAACATTAAAATTATTAATGATAGAATTGACATAGCTTTTTACCAGGAACCATATTTATATTATGATAAATTTATAAATTTAGATAAAAATTGGAATGCTACATATTGCAAATCAGATGGTAAATCTTTAACAGCCATTATTACACATAAAGATATAGAAATTTTACAAATGGAACACATAAAACTGAAAGAAATAACTGCAATCTGTGCCGTTGTAATGTTGGTGGCACTTGCTCAACTTATTTATTTATAATTTTGTTTTCTTTTATTTTTGGGCGAACTGGTTTCCACACGTTTTCAGTGTTTTATTTTGGTATTTGTTAATGATAATATGTCATTTAAAGATTTAAAGGTTAATTTTGAACGAAGTTGTAATAATTATAATTATGTGTAATTTAAATGTTTGAACATCAAGTTTTTTTTATTGTGTCAATGTATTTTTTTTGAATCTATTATGAATAATGTGTTTACAATTTAATTATTATGGTAAATATGTGAAGGTATATTTATCAAATTATAAGTCAATCTTTTTGTAATAGAATTAATGTATTATCGATCTTTTGATTTTCTAAAAAGTACTCTCTACGAGTGCCATGTTCAATGTCCTTCTTCGTCTTGCACTTACTGACCACAAACGCAGTGTTGCCAGGTCTACTGTTTTTGCAGTAGATCTCCTTCTTTTTAAAAAATCTACTGTTCTACTGCTAAAAAGCGAAAAGTCAAGCAAATCTACTGCTTTTTCCTGCCTCAACAATTTTTTTATTAAAATTAACAAAAACGGCTTGAATATTAACTAAAAAGTGTATATTTTTATGTTCTTGAGTTTTCTAGCCTGCAACAGTTCAAATTTTAGTGTCACACTGCGATATATCGATTTACTGCGAGATACATTTAAATCGAATCTCTGATAGTTACCTAAGGGACTTTCCCCTCGTTAGTGGTGTGTGGCTGTGGCATGAGCGTATCTTTTTCCGGGAGTTCCCCACCCCAGGCGCCCTTATAGGTTGAGATAGAGCTGTCGTCACTCGTGACTCGTCTCGTCCGTCTGTTGAGTGTCGTCATCGTGTCGTGTCACTGTCGCCTGTCGGTACTCTGTTTATCAGTCATCAGATTTGTGTGCTTTGAAGTGAAACAGTTTATGTTACTGTTATTGTCTCGCGGTCGCCTGTAATAATTTCGGACGATGTGGTGTCACGGACAAAGTGTGCCGTTGTTTATTACGAATGGATTTTGATAACGCTGAATTTATTATTAATTATTTGCTATGAGTAAAAAGGTGAAGTATTCTCAGAAGTACAAACGTGAGTGGGAAAACGAAGAGTTGTTTAAGGGGTGGTTACAGTCTAGCAAGAAAGGATGCGGTTTTGCATATTGTAAGTCATTTAACTGTGATATTAGCATTGCTTCTGGAGGTAAAGGTACATTAATTAGACATGTAGAGTCTGATAAACATGTGCAATGTGGAAAGGAACTTATTGGTCAAAAAACATTAACTTCATTTGCATCTCAAGCAACCAATTTAAGTAATAAAGTCAAAGAAGCTGAAATTCGTCTTTCTGCATTTGTAGCAGAACACAACATTTCATTTAATATAATTAGTCACTTGACACCCCTTATTAGATCAGTTTGCCCTGATTCTGAAATTGCAAAAAAAATCAAGTGTGGCCGAACTAAAGCAACTGCCATTGTTAAACATGTTTTAGGGCAGGAAAGTAAGGAATTACTTTGCAATATATTGAGGGAAAATAAATTCTCGGTGATTGTTGATGAATCAACTGACACAAGTTCTACCAAACATTTATGTGTAGTCGTACGAGTGCATTCTGGAGAAGGGGTTGTAGTTGACGCATTTTACGATCTCATTCCTGTGAGTGAAGAAAATGCTGTTAACTTGCATAACAGCTTGGTACAGTCATTTGAGAAGGAAAATATTCCTTACAAAGAAAACCTAATCGGTTTCGCTGCTGATAACGCTAGTGTAATGATGGGTAAAATATGTACATTCATTATCTATTCTTTTGAAAAACGACATGCCCGACCTTTTTATAATGAGGTGTATTTGCCACTCATTCCATTTGTGTTCATCATATGCTTGTGCGAAGCTTCCAAGGGAACCGGAAGATTTGGTCCGTGATATTTTCAATTATTTTCATTCAAGTTCTAAACGTATTGAATCCTTCAAAGAATTTCAAAGTTTTGTGAATGTAAAGCCACATAAGCTGTTGCATCCAAGTCAGACAAGATGGTTATCCCTTGAGTTAGTTGTATCTCGGGTTTTGGAGCAGTATGATGCCCTCATACTTTTTTTCACCCAGGCTGCCTTTGAAGATAAGTTATTAGCATCAGATGCCATTCTTCAAAAATTAAAATCACCCTTCAACAAATTGTATCTCGAGTTTCTTCAGTTTGTTTTGCCTATGTTCAATATCCTGAACAAGCAAATGCAGAGTGAGCAACCACAAATTCAAAATTTGAGGCCGAGTGTAGTTTCTGTATTAAAAACTCTCCTCGAGTGCTATGTTGAACCAGAAATTGTAAGATCCATAGATGTAGATAAAGTTGATTATAAAGATCCTAGAGTTTTTCTGCCGTTGGAAAATGTCTATTTTGGGGCAAAATTAAATGTGTAAATGCAAAAGTAAATGTGTGTAAAAATAGGTTTACTAAATTAATTGTAAAGGAAAACTATATGTTTTAGGATATCTACTTCTTTCTACTGTTTTTTCACGGTTCAATCTCCTGTTTTGGTGAGTGGTAGACCTGGCAACACTGCACAAACGGTCTTTTCCAGCACTTTGACGCCATGATGTAGTAACTTAAAAAATTCGTTCTTGTGTGATTTAAAGTTTTCAAGATGCATTAAGCATCTACAACCGCACTAAGTGGTAAGTTTTGTTGTTTTATGTCTCAATAACGTAGGGTAATATTTGTAACACCGGGCGTGTTAATATTCTTTGTTATTTTATGTTAATTAGCGGTTCCACGATACCGGCCACGCGGTAATCCACGATACCGGTCATGCGGTACACTTGAACCAACTTGTGCTGTGGGGTTGGGGGCCTGTCCCCGGCAGCCCGGAAGCAAAATGATGTGACCGCACCTAATTCAGGAAAGCCGACGACTATTTCATTATTTTTGGCATGAACTACTAACATTTTTTTTTATCAAGTCTACATAATGTGAAAATTTCGTGAACTTAACCTCATCGGACTTCTCGTCAAACTTTGTCTTCTCTTCTATCTTAAAGAATTTTTTTTTTTGAACCAATGTAAAGTCTTATTTAAAATATGTAATTTACAAGCAACGAAACAATGTAACATGGACTAAAGATATTTTGATAAACAAAAAAAAATTTTGTTTTGTAAGGAATTCATCATGTAATTATTAATTTGTTTTAATAGTAAACAAAAAATTTATTCGTTTTTGTAAGGGGCCCCAGATAAGATAAAACTTAAACATAATAAAATCAGTATCATGTAAGAAATAATTTAAAATACTAGTGATAATATAATATGGTCAGAGTGTTGAGATTTAAAAAAAAATAATTTACATAAAAAATAAATTATTTATCTGAAATTGTCCTTTTTATTTAATCATTGAATAATACTCTTATAGTTTATTGTGAGTGTGCATGACCAGTCAGCCCTGTTGATACTCTAACTAACCCCTCTGCACATCGAAACACTTCATGAGCCTTGGTCCACGAGCTTTCAGCATCCGCCTGCCTTTGTTCATAACCTCAAATATTTTATGAATAGAGGTAAGATGTGGTGCAGTAATGGTAGCAGAGCCTGTGGTTCTGAAGCTTGTTTTGATGTTGTTTTAATTTATGTTTAAATAATAATTTTTGTTATGGGTTAAATATATATATATATTTTTTGAGTAAACACTTTTTTTAAGACAAGTTTTATACGTTTTTAACCTTTAAATAATTTCATATGATTTCTCTATTTACTGTTGGTTTAACCTAAAAATATTTTCTTATATGATCTTCAAGTATTATTATAACTATCTAATTTAATGGTGAACATAGTGGTGATAATCTTTTTTTATGGCAATCTATTTTTATTTGAAGTGTTTTCTTTATATGGTATTTAATGAAGTTTAATGAGATTTCTTGATTTCATATGTTGCTCTCATCACATTTTCAATCGTGAAGTGGTATTTTCAGTTTCAAATTTTTTTTTCTTCAGTGACATTTAATTGGTAGGAGAATTAAATTTTTGCTCGTTAAATTATGTGTCTTTCATAATTTAAACAAATTTGGTATTCTCAGTTTCTGGCTATATTTGTATCGGTGAGGTTGATAGTCCGGTTGTTTACACCAGTTGTGTTGTTTTTATCCAGGTTCGTTGCATGTTAGCTTCGTTAGGTTATTTAGTTTATTCCTTCAAGTGTTTTAGTTTCATTTGGGCCTTTGGCTCAGTCGATCGTGGCCTGATCACCCACTGATCCTAGTCTTTGAGTCCCAAGAAACTTGCTAAATAAATTAAGGTGTGCCTAAAGTAAAGGTAATGTAATAACAGGTTTGTGCACATAAAATAAAATATAAAAAACCATGGTACCTAGTTTTAAGTTGTCGCGACAAGTCTTAATTGTTTGTATGTTAGTTTTGGGAAGTAAGTTTGGTTATAGGGTTTTCTTAGTTTGAATTTTTATGTTCAAGTAATCATGTGGTTATTAGTTGGTATTTGGGGTATGTATTTTCGTACAAGTTATTTTGTTATCATCTTCATGTTTGGTTTTCATGAGTTTGTTGTGTCCATTTCACATAATTTAGGGTTTGGTGTAACAACGAGATTAATATCAACACTGATTTTTTCTGTTTTAGTTAATCATGTAAGATTGAGGTTATGTTTGGTAATTGTCGTTTAATTTGTCGCAAGTTATTTTAGAGTTTTAAAATTTATATTCCTTTTAACCTATAAATTGTTGTTATAATTTCATAATTTGCATATTCTTTATTAATATAATTCTAAATGATATTTCAATTTTATAAGATTGCAGGTTTTGTTCGTGAGAGAATTGTTCGCATATTATTTCTCGTTTTCATAATAATTCCATGTTTCTGATTTTTTTTGCAGATTGCCATATGTTGAAAAGTCTGTGGTTTCTTCAGTAATATTTAATTGATGTGATGTTTGTTTACTTTTCGTGTATCACCATTTGGGGCACGTTTTTCATAATCTAACCATGATAGGTATATTTTCTTGTTTGTTGCCATCGTTTAATAAGTTCTTTTTTTAGCAAGTGGTTTTAATAATTTTAATGTTGTTTCCTTGCCCATGTTTTGTTGTAGGTCATCTTGGGTATGTATTTTATCTAATTTCTTACAAGAGACATTTTGCCGTTTTCACTAATATGTTCATTTAAGGTGTGTTCTAGTGCTTTTCATTGCACAAGTTAATAATTGAGGTAATGAAGGTGTCTTATAAGTATTTAATTTCCAGTAAACTTATCTTTGAATCAAGTATTTGAGTAATTTTTTTTCAGGTTGTGTTTGATCTTCATTTGAATTTTTTTTCTTGAGCCTATTAATTTTTTATTTTAATTTCACTATTTTGCTTTGTTTTGTTTTGATTATTTTGTTTCAGTGAGATGCAGTAAAAGGTCAGTGGTTTTCTTGTTAGAATTTTGTCGTTTTCTCTTTTGTATCTTTTCTTTAAGCACTTATAAAGTTTTATAGTTTTGATACAAGGTATGTATGTAATTTTCTATTCTGGGAGTAAGTGACTTCCAGACGATATTTGGGTTGTGTTTTAATTGTGTTGTCGACTTTGGTCAACTTTTTATTTTAGGCAGGTCCTTTGAGCCAGAGCCAGTGAGCCAGTGCCAAGTCCTGTTGAGAAGTGTTTAGGCTTCACCAGCACTTTTCATTTTTTGCAGGCCTCAGTCATTTTTTTATCAAACCATATATCTGCCATGGAAGATCCAATCACTCATTTTTAATAATAGTTTAAATTTAGATTAATATGTTTTGTGAGTTTATTTGTTTTTAAATAATAATTAATATTTTTTTTTTTGAGTGCTAGCTTTGATTCATTGCTTTTCTATTTTGTTTGTCTTGCTAGTGTCATCTTTTAAAATAACATTTTAATATATCCAATTTGTTTCTTGTCTGGTCATCCAAAACATATACTTTTTTTGAAATTTCTGTTTTATAGGTTATGTGTTGTTAGTTCATGTAGGTGTTGTGTGTCTTGTACATCTCTCCACACGATACAGCCATTGCACATGTGTTCCACACATTACACCGTGTAGTGTCATCAACTTAATCATTTTTTCAATTTTTTTGTTTTGCAAGTTTTTTTTTGGTTTTGAATTTAGATGTTCCTTCTTGTTTTGATTTGTGTACTAGGGTTGTTGCTGTATGACATCTCTCCGGTGGGGTGTCTGCTGCATGGAGTTTGCTAGGGTGGTTGCAGCTTCGGCTCGGTGTTGCTGCGACTCACCGTTACAGCCATCTCTGGTGAATTTCGTGTAGTGGAGTTCTGCTTGGTGGGATTGTCTTATAGTGACACATTCTTCATTGTAAGGTATGGTTTCAACTGATTTCTTCTCAAAAATTTTTCCTTTTAATATATTGCAGGCAGTTCTTTTTTTTTCACTTCACCTTTGCTGAATCGTAATTTTATTCATGTTATATTTTGTGTTAGTGGTCAAGCTTGCTTTTGCAGGTGCTAAATTATCTCTTTAGTGTCTAAGGTATGGGACTTAGTCATTCACCTTTGGACGACCGTTTTCTCTTTTTTTATTTTCAATTTTGTGTTGTCGCTGAATAAGCATTTTAAAGATTTTTGTTTCCTTTTGTTTGGGCTCATGTTTATCTTCATGTGTTGTTTGAGCTGCAGTCTTCAGAGCGGTATCATAAGATCAGGATTTTGTGACCAGGATTTAAGAAGGGGTAAAGAATCCCCAAGTTTTTTTTTATAATAAGAAGGGGTAGAGAATCCCCAATTATGTTAATATGGAGGAGGTAGGAGAACCCCCCATTAAGCTGAATAAGTAGGAGGTAAAGAGTCCCCACTATTCTGAATAAGCCGACGGGCATTTTTTATATGAGGTATGGTCCTCTTTTATATATATAGTATGTAACTGGTTGTCCTGGGTATTTGTACCACCATTCTGTCCTGTTTGTTCTACAATCACACATAAAAAGTTTCGGTATTTTGGTAGTCTGATCTTCGATTAATTTACACTTTAGCTTTGAGATTTTTCTCTCGCAGGTATGTGAGCATCCTACGTTCAGCTAATTGATGTTGATGTCGAGACCAAGTTTTCTATGGTATTTTTTTTGAGCGAGCATTTAAATATTTTTTTTTAATAAGAAGGGATGAGTGGTCCCCAGTTTATATAATAATTATATGTAGAGGTGAATATTTCTCATTGAGTATTGAGTTTGTAAGGATAATATTTTGTTGTTCTCAGTGTATATATATATATATATATATATATATATATATATAGGTTTTGTGCTCGTGTCTGTGGTGTTTGTTTCTTCAGCAGTATAATGATTTAATTTCTTGATTTCTATATCTAATACAGTCTTCGTAGTTTTGACATCATTAATTACTATGTCTCTTTTGTTTTAATGGCAACTTTTTAAATAAAAAAAAAATATATATATATTTAAATTTTTAAATACATAAATATAATAAATAAAAATAAATAAATAAAATAAATAATATAATAATAAAAATAAAATACTTAATACTTTAAGAAAGTAGCGTCTGCTTTGAGGGGGGGAGTATGTGCCGTTGTAATGTTGGTGGCACTTGCTCAACTTATTTATTTATAATTTTGTTTTCTTTTATTTTTGGGCGAACTGGTTTCCACACGTTTTCAGTGTTTTATTTTGGTATTTGTTAATGATAATATGTCATTTAAAGATTTAAAGGTTAATTTTGAACGAAGTTGTAATAATTATAATTATGTGTAATTTAAATGTTTGAACATCAAGTTTTTTTTATTGTGTCAATGTATTTTTTTTTGGTTCTATTATGAATAATGTGTTTACAATTTAATTATTATGGTAAATATGTGAAGGTATATTTATCAAATTATAAGTCAATCTTTTTGTAATAGAATTAATGTATTATCAATCTTTTGATTTTCTAAAAAGTACTCTCTACGAGTGCCATGTTCAATGTCCTTCGTCTTGCACTTACTGACCACAAACGGTCTTTTCCAGCACTTTGACGCCATGATGTAGTAACTTAAAAAATTCGTTCTTGTGTGATTTAAAGTTTTCAAGATGCATTAAGCATCTACAACCGCACTAAGTGGTAAGTTTTGTTGTTTTATGTCTCAATAACGTAGGGTAATATTTGTAACACCGGGCGTGTTAATATTCTTTGTTATTTTATGTTAATTAGCGGTTCCACGATACCGGCCACGCGGTAATCCACGATACCGGTCATGCGGTACACTTGAACCAACTTGTGCTGTGGGGTTGGGGGCCTGTCCCCGGCAGCCCGGAAGCAAAATGATGTGACCGCACCTAATTCAGGAAAGCCGACGACTATTTCATTATTTTTGGCATGAACTACTAACATTTTTTTTTATCAAGTCTACATAATGTGAAAATTTCGTGAACTTAACCTCATCGGACTTCTCGTCAAACTTTGTCTTCTCTTCTATCTTAAAGAATTTTTTTTTTTGAACCAATGTAAAGTCTTATTTAAAATATGTAATTTACAAGCAACGAAACAATGTAACATGGACTAAAGATATTTTGATAAACAAAAAAAAATTTTGTTTTGTAAGGAATTCATCATGTAATTATTAATTTGTTTTAATAGTAAACAAAAAATTTATTCGTTTTTGTAAGGGGCCCCAGATAAGATAAAACTTAAACATAATAAAATCAGTATCATGTAAGAAATAATTTAAAATACTAGTGATAATATAATATGGTCAGAGTGTTGAGATTTAAAAAAAAATAATTTACATAAAAAATAAATTATTTATCTGAAATTGTCCTTTTTATTTAATCATTGAATAATACTCTTATAGTTTATTGTGAGTGTGCATGACCAGTCAGCCCTGTTGATACTCTAACTAACCCCTCTGCACATCGAAACACTTCATGAGCCTTGGTCCACGAGCTTTCAGCATCCGCCTGCCTTTGTTCATAACCTCAAATATTTTATGAATAGAGGTAAGGTGTGGTGCAAATCATAGCAAAAATTAACAATATAGAAACATTATTAATTTCAGTATATCTTCCCCCTTCTCAAGATTTTGAACACATAATAACCATAATTCAAAACCTCTTAAAAACACATAGCCCAAAACCACATATAATTGCAGGAGACTTTAATTCAAAATCGTTCGCTTGGTTTTCAAAAATAAACGATGATAGAGGTAATAGAATTCTACAATTTATTGAAGATAATAATTTAATAATAGTAAATAAAGAAGGACATCACTATACATTTGATAGTATAAACGGACAAGAAAATATAGACATAACTTTAGTATCCAAAAACCTTTCAAATCACATTAAAAATTGGATTGTAATAGAAGGAATCAGCGACCATAATACAATAGCATGGGAAATTGATAATAACACACCAACTCAAGTAAAAAAGGAAAAACGTTTACATAGATTAGTAAAAAATTGGGAAAAAATAAAAAAAACACATAATTGAAAATCAAATTAATATAGAAAATAATGAATTAATAAATAATGTTAATAAGATTCAAAAACAGATTATAGACTTGTGTACACAAAAATCTACAACTATAAAATCTCAAAATTATGACACATGGTGGTGGAATAACGAATTGGAAACAGATAAAATAATCTTAAAACATAAAAATAGGAAATATAGAAGATGTTGTAAATGTGAGGCAAAAGAACAATATAAACAAGAATTTAAAAAACTAAAAAAAAGAATTTAAAACAAAAATAATCGCACACATGAATAAATCTTGGGAAAAATTTATAAAAGAAGAAACCAAAAAGTCAGTCTGGAACCTACCCGATAGAATTACTAGAGGAAAAAATAAAAGAAATGAACCAATAAACAGTATTAAAATTAATGATAAATATACGACCTCTATAAACGAAACATATACCGAATTAATAAATTATCTACTCCCCTTTAATGAACCTCATGCTAAAAATAAAACTGTACCTCTTAAAATTAATAATAATGATAACGAAGAAGAAGAAATTACAATAAGTGAAATAACATTTATTATAAAAACATTTCGAAATAACAAAGCCCCTGGAATAGATACTATAACGATAGAAGTGATTAAAAATCTCTGGCCAGAAATTCAACATAATATCAAATATATATTTAACCACTGCCTGAAAGAAGGTATCTTTCCAAAAATGTGGAAAATTGCAGATTTAGTAATACTATATAAAGGAAATAATAAAAATAAAACAAAACCTAATTCCTATAGACCTATTTGTCTGTTACCGGTTCTTGGAAAAATCTTAGAAAAGATAATCCTGTTTAGAATTACACCTATTATAGATACATATTTACATAGAAACCAATTTGGCTTCCGTAAAAATAAATCAACAGAACATGCAATAAATCAATTATTAGAAACAGTACACAAAATAAATGAAAAACATGTAATAATAATCTTTATAGACATACATAATGCATTTTCAACAGTAAATTGGAATAAAATTAAAGAAGTACTTAATACATTATCACTAAATACACAAATAAAAAATTTATTATGGAGTTATTTAAATGACAGAGAAATAAAATTTAATATAGATACAGTTAAAATAAATAGATTAATGGATAGAGGTTGTCCCCAAGGATCTGTTTTAGGCCCAACATTTTGGAATTTAATAATAAACGAATACATAAAAATAATAACAGATTACAATAATATAACAACAATAGCTTTTGCCAACGACCTAGCTTTAATAGTCCCAGGACAAAATAGACAAGAAATTGAAACTAAGTCTAATGATATTTTGAAATTAACTAAAGAATGAATGGATAAACAAAATCTAAAAATATCCATAGATAAAACATATGCAATGCAGGTAAAAGGAGATCTTTATAAAAGACATCCCACTATAAAATATGATAACCAAAGCATTAAATTTGTAAAACAATTTACTTATCTTGGAGTAATTCTGGACCATAAGTTAAATGTTTTGCCCCACATAAAATATATAACTAACAAAACTAAAACCATATTTTCAAGATTAAGACAGGCAATTTGGAAAATATTAGAATATAATAATAAAAACAGAAATATAATTTACAAAGCATTATTTATAAATATAGTACAATACGCATCATCAACTTTCGACAATAGAATGAATAACACACATATAATTAGAACACTACGTGCTGCACAAAGATACAACTTAATAAAACTAACTGGAATATGCCCAACAAATTCATTTTTATCTACAATAGTAATTAATAAAGTTATCCCAATAGATTACCAAATTAGAGACCGTAATATAATATATAGAGTAAAAACATATAAAACAATAATTAATGATAGAGGTGAACAATATAATATAGTTGAGGATACTGTCAATAACAGAATCTGGATCCTAATTAATGATGAACCATATAACATAAAACAATTTAAAACTTATCTTCATAATAAAAGTATAACTGATTGGAATAAGGACATACAGACTACAGAAGGGAGCTATTCACTTAAGAATCATATTAGGAACATAATTAAATGGTATGACAGTAAAATTTATTTAGATAAAAACATGATCCCATTAATAACTGGCCACTGACAATTTAAACATTATCTAAAGCACAAAATAAATAAAATATCAGACGACATTTGCCAATGTAACCAAGATCAACAGGACGCTTACCATATCTTGTACAATTGCAAACTTTTCGTAAAAGAAAGAGATGAACTTAAACAAAATTTAATTACACAAAATGAAACTTGGCCACTTCATAGCTGTGAAATATATGATATAGAAATTTTCGAATACATTAAGAAATTCTTCAATGAAATATATTTAATACTTAAAACCCTTAATGATGACCTAGAAGATTAAAATTAAATTAAAAAATTAAAATAAAAATAAAAATTATATTAGTTAGATTAGGTAGGAAGATCAATAAAGTATAATAAATTCAAATAATTTAAACGAGCAAATATTTCTCTTTTCCCACTTTCTGGTTTGTCTTTACTCTCTGTCGTTGGGTTCTGATGGTTTGGGCACTGGAGATAAATTATTAATCTATTCATTCTAAATTCATGTCAAACATTGTCATTAAAATAACCTATTGTATTTATTTTATCATATTTATTTTATTTTTTTTTTGTTATATATTATTTAATTCTCTCTAAAACAAGTAAAAAAAAACTACCCTAAATATTAACAAAATTATTATTTAACATTGGTGACGGAATGTATTGGAACTTAATGTTATTTATATATTATATTAACGTATACTGTATGTTTTGTTCATATAATGTTTAATATTTTATGTGTGTTATGTGTTTTTGTGGTTGTTTCTAGATGCTATTGTTTATTAATCATTGTTGTTAATGTTTTATTCTGTTTTTTTTTCTTTCTTTTAATACATAATCTAATACTAACATACAATTCTCTTTTCTGCTGTTCTGGAGCTGGTAAATAAATTTACGTACTACATAACTGTGTGGAGTGTGAGCTGTTCTGTTCGATTATAAAAAATTTTCTTTTATTTATTTTGAAATAAGAACTATAAAAATAGAATTGTAATACCTAATTATAAAACATATTTTGTAAAATATTATCAAATTGTATTTACCCAGTGCAAGCGTGTTTCAAAAAAATAAAAATAAAAAAATAAAAAATAATAATAAAAAAAAGAGGAGGGGTCGGTGACCGGACGGTGGCCTCCGCGTGGCACCCCGTGGGCAACTGGGTCCTCGAGTGGGCTCTCTCCTGGAGGAATTAGGGTCTGGGGGTTTTCGGGTGTCCACCGGGGTTTTTTGGGGGCTGGGTGGCGCGCGTCTCCACGCCTGGGGGGGGGGGGGGGGGGGCGGGGCACATGGATGCTGGATAAGGCACGGTATCCGGCCCGCCGCTGAAGTGTTGCCTTTCGCCCTTCCCCTGGGTGGGGGGATGTGTTGCTGCTTAACCGCCCCCTGGCGCTCCCCTGGTGTGGCCTGATTGGCCCCTGGTCCATTCCGAAGGGATGATCCCGGTAGTTTATAGGCTCCTTCTCTCCTGGTTTCCCGTGGATGCTTGGAGGGGGTAGATGGATTTACCGCTCCCCTGCCGGCGTTCTCGGTGCCTGGAGAGGAGAGATGCAGTGTAGAAGTAACTTCCGGCTGCCCTCCCTCACTCTGTGAGGGATGGGCTAGGTAATGGAAACACTTAGTATCTCGAGGGCCCAGGCTAACAACCGTCCTCCGTTCTTGTTGGGCCCCTCTTGGGACCCCGCAGGAACGGACCTCCGACCGAGATTTCCAAGCCCGGAACCAATCCAAAATTAAAATATCCTAATCTTTTTGTTTTTCTTTTATTTAAATGCAGTGGTTTCAATTAAAGTAAATTTAAATTAATTACCACTTTAAAATTTTTTTCTTTTGTTTTCAAAATACCGCGGTGGGGGAGGCATCGTGCCTTGGGCAGGGAAACCCAGTGAGGGAGGGGGGGGGGCCTCTCGAAAAGGAGAGCGCACAGGGGGGCCCCCCTAGCGTCCGATCTGGGTGGAACTGTAGGGAATGGGGTGCGGTGTCTGGTTCACTGTGGGACTTTATTAACAATAGCACTAAATAACAATTTAACTTAAATACCCCGGAAGGCTAACGCTAAGAGGGGTCCCGGTTTTATTTTTTTCTTCTTCTTCTTCTTCTTCTTCTTCTTCTTCTCGCACTCAGCAAAATTGCAGCGTAAGACAGATGAGGTGGTGCAGGTGTGGCCCGGCCAGGAGCAAGGTTTTGTTGAGTTCGAGCTGCATCGTCCCAACGGCACGGTGGTTGCCTGGAGTGAATCGTGTGATTCGTTCACACATTCAACATTCCTCGACGGGGGCAACCACTCGTGGAGTGTGCCGTGCAACCCGGACATCTGCGACATCCCAACACCGGTCGGCTCTGATGAGGAGGAGGAGGAGGAGGACGCCGACCTGTGGTCCCGCCGTCGCGGCGAGACGCCAGCCGCCCGCCAGCTGCCACCCGCCCGTCTTCGCCAGTAACAGCTCCGGTGAGTGACGTCCGCCATGTTTCCACCCGTCTGGGGTCGAGACCCCATCAAGACCAAGAGGGAAAAGTCTAGACACATCCGCGGGCCGTATCCCGCAGGCTTAAGACTAGCTTCCGGTGAACATCTGGACGTTCCCATGCCGCTGTTCGAGGATGTTCGTTATTTAGATACGAACCTAGAACAATTGTCAGATGATGGTTTTAGTGATAATCAAAGTGACCGAAACTTCTATGACATTCCTATTTCTTTGGCTTCGCGCCGATGGCGAGAAAAAGCGAAGAAACACAGAATAGCGGATCCTAGGTTAACTGACACTTTACCGCATATAATGTACGACTGTCAAGAAACTAGATATCTTTACGTGCATTCTAGCCTGCACTGTGTCGAATACCGTGTTAGATATTACGACATTGAGAAGGATTGTGAACGTCTGCCTGTATACTTTGAATCGTGTCGCGATAATATCCATTATCGCATGTGTTGGGATAAATCTCCCATATACTACCATGAGACTGTTAACATCGTTTCACTGCGAAGATAAGAACTGTTACGTGCACTTATGCCATCCGCTGGCTAAACATCCAACAACCGTTGATGAACTCAGGACCTCTAGAGTTAAAAATGATGAAACTTTCATAGAGCGCTGTACCGGAACCGATCATTGTCGGAAGAAAACGTACGATGTTTGTTGGGAGACGATGACGACCTGAACACACCGTGTGTAGGACACCTATGTCCTATTTACCGTGCAAAAGTAATAAAAGAGTCAAACTTTTCAGTGTCTAAATCATTACCTCTTGCGCCATATGTCGGATTCAAGCTATCGACGAAACGTAAACTTTTCTAAAAATAAAAAAAATAAACCATGAACTGTTGTGAGTCAGCATGTTGTAACACCCTCTGTGAATACATTGCAAGTTTATTTATGGAAGTCATACGTATAATTGCTAAAAGACAATCAGAATCTCAGCTCAGTGTGGAGTGAGCCTCGGTCGAGTAAACATGTCGTTTAATCCGGGTAACCATTATGAAAACCTGTCTCGTGGTTTATCTATGGTGGAGTACTCATTCTGGAATAATGGCATCCTGAAGAACTATGTGGAGAGTTGTGACGGTCACTTTCACACTGTTCAGATTATAAACCCGGACACTAACGATCTACCCCTGGAAGTTAATCAGTGCAATTCGTATGGACGTTGTGCAGTTAATTACATGCGAAAAGACATGCCATTGCCTTGCAGTGTCGACGAAGTCTACAATCACGCCTTGCAAATGCCAGAACTGCATTCACACGACTGTGCATCAGCAATCATCCAGACTGTGAAACCAATGCGCAAGAAATGTCAGCGGAGAGTGCCCGCAACGTATGCACCACGCAAGACTCGAACCCGAGACCTCAGCCATCTGGGACCCGTCAGTCAAGATGGTGATCACAACGTTCAGCAGAACCAGCATGAAAGAGACCTAAGCAATGCCAAAATAGCCCTACGTACTGTACTCATAGAAATGTATAACAAACTGTAAGTTTTATGACTTGTGTTTTTTTAATTTAATACGTCGTTTTTGTGAAAAAAACCTCTTCATGTAATTGTTTTGTTGTAATTTAAAACACACATAAGTGTGGTCTAATATGAAAAGTATTATACATAATTATGTAATTTTGGACTCTGATTAAAGTCATAATTTTTTATGTGTGTAATTTATTTATTGTATGAGGAGTGGTTTGAAGAGTGACTTTTCAATAAAAACTGTAAATGTTATTACTTGTTAGATTATTTGAATACTAGCCTGTTCTGGGGTGGTTTCCGTCTGGATGGAGGGGTGGTAAGTTGTAAAAAAAAATAACCAGACGCAACGCGCTGCGGCGTGAGCGCTCCCGGAGTAAAAAAAAAATATAAAAAAATACGCTGGCAGCCATTTTGAAACATTCGTTTGATATATAAATGGCACAGACTGTGAGGGAACACAGTCTCTGATCAGTCGCCGCACTGCTGCTGCCTCACTGCTACCTCGACGAGCAGAGCTGCGCCTCCTGTTTTTTCCAGCAAAGGTAAGATAGATAGATACAATTTACTGTAAATGTACAGCAAAACCCCTTATTTGCACTTTTCATGGGGACAAAGTAAAAAAGTGTAAAAAGCGGGAAAGTGTAAATAAAGGGAAAAGCATAAAAAGGAGTACAGTTTACCTTATTTAGAATTTTTTTCCTTTTGTTTAATAGCACATACTACAATGCAGGTACAAACACACTAACAACAAATTTTACTTTAGTATTTAATCAATTATTAATTTACCACATTTGACAAAAATAAAAAAAGAATGAAAGTCAAAATGTTTTTCTGATTACTTCCTAAAAAATAAATTTGAAATTTTCTTCTGCTTGCTTTTTTGGCTGTTCAAGGAGATTATTTGCCTCTCCAAATTATAAATACAGTTGCAACCGGCAGGGTTTATAACAAATACGGGCTACATACACATTGCTCACAGTAAAAAATTTTTTAAGAAAAGGCCGCAAATTGATGAATATTTACCGTCAATAGCGCGCCAAACGCGGAGAAAGGTCATTGTACTCGGTCAGCTGCTGTAACGACGCGGCGGCGCATGCGCACTCTATGCTCCGCCCAGACTCATGACGCCATCAGCCGCCAACCAATAGATGCGAGCTTAGCGGAAAAAAATATAAGCTCCACCTCCCGTGTACCAATTTTATCCAGTTCTAATACCAGTTTATTGGTATACGCACCAGTTTTCTCGCTGCCGTGACATGTTCAAGTTTACGTTTATCATGATGTCTTGATACCAATAGTTAATTATTTACGATCCCCAGAAATAAATGGTTAGTTTAAAAAATATGGCGTCAACTGTACAATACTTCCCAAATTATAAAAGACGTATAAAACAGTTACCAAGACACCGCTCATTTTATCTTGTGAAGTTTATGTCTCGTACCAGTATTTCGGCTAAGTTGTGACATAAATACAGTATCAGAACTTACAAGCAGCCATGTTTGTACATTCATGAGTTTACGTTTTTCCCTCGTGCATTTTAGATTGTCTCCTGCTATAATTACTCGTACTTTTACACGCCTAGGCTTAAATTATTACATGTTTAGAAATAAAAGCAACTTTTCATGTTATAAAATATGTATATTTTGCTATTTAAAATGTTCATTGCCTACTAGCTCCACGGTATTTTCTGGTTGTTTATGGTTGTTCGTGACGTAAATAGCGGGATTGATTCGATTTTTGAGACGTAATTCGCGGGAAAGTATTGTATTGGACTATATGGGAACCAAACGGGACCTGAAGAATATAGTGCAAATAACGGGAAAACGTAAATAACGGTAACGTAAATAAGGGGTTTCGCTGTATTTACTAAGCTGTTTGTAATGTTAGGATGATATTATTATCATTTTGAATGGAAATATTCTTTTTTTCATTTAACATGAAAATAATATTAAACTTAAACTTTCTTCACCTTTTACTACCACACAATGTTTTCGCATTTACCATCTATAATTTATTATCGTTTCCTATTCATTAATACGTAAATGTTTTTTTAGAAAATATTTCCATCTAGAGATATTCTCTAAAAAAATTTTTTTTCCCATATCTTGCAAACGGATGGGAGATTTCGTGTACATTCTAACAATGTTTTTTGAAAAAAAAATTAATTTTAAAATATTATGTCAAACCCATACTCCATAAATACGTCTACTAAATTTTATTATTTTCTTTTTGTTTTAGCTTTGTGCTCACTGTTGAACATAATTTTCCTCTCTTTCTTTATTTTCTCTCTCTTCTCTCTTACTATGTCTTCCCGTTCTTCTTCCCCCGAGGCAAAGCGACTCCGTCTTAATGAAGCTGGGCCTTCTATCTCTGCCTCTCGCGATGGTGGGCGGGGGTCAGGGGTGGAGTTGGCGCAGGGGCCCGACGTCTTGCCTCGCCTGGAGGGTGTTACCTTGAACACTGCATTTGCTAACAAGATAGTGGACTTTCGAATTGGAAATGATATTGAAAATGTCGATCCGGACTTGGACCGGTTTCTACAGAGATGTAGGGTTCCCTTTCTGGACTTAACTAACGAATTAATTCGCCCCTTTAAAGTTTACGTTTCACTCTCGGCTTCATTTGTTAAGGAATCTGCGGAGGGAAACGAGAGTGAAACTTTTTATTTCACAACTCACTCAACCGCGATACTGCACTCTGATGAGGTAGGGGAAATCTACGATTCAACATTCATTCCGGAAATCAATAAACATGTTAGTGATTTCGGTGCGCGTGGCAGTGGCTGGGCTCTAAAAAGATTGATTAACATGGATGTACATGTTTCAAGCTATAGAGTTTTCACGGTTGGCGCAGCGCACACGAAATTGCCGGCGTTTTAGTCCAATAGGAAAGCTTGTGTTAACATTGAGTGTCCCGAGCAGCACTGTTTCCTGTATGCCGTCATGGCAGGTGTGTCGACGGTGGAAGGCAACGTTACTCGAGCCACTCGTATCCAAATCCACTCGTGTATTTTAATACGAATGGCTTGACGTTTCCCTCCACTCTGCATCAGATTAAAACATTTGAGAGGAACAATGATATTTCCATTAATGTTTACGCTTGCGTGGATTCTAAAGGGAATATCGTTGACGAATGTTTTAGTGGCAAATCTGAATCCTCGATCCAGCCTCTTCGCGTATCCTCTGAGCGAAGAGAGAGACATGTAAATATCTTGGCGATTCGTTCGAGTGGCGCGACAGAGCACCTACATTTTGTTTACATAAAATCTATGTCCAGATTATTGCATTCACAATTGTCCAAGACGCAACATAAGAAATGGATTTGCGAGCGCTGTCTTCAGTATTTTAGAAGCGAAGACATACAATGTTCTCTGCAGCCAGCATCAAGCAGTGCGGACCTGTTTCCCTACAGAAGAGAACAAGTATTTGCAATTTACAAACTTTGCAAAACAGGACCGCCTAGGCTTTATTGCGTACTGTGACACTGAGTGTTACCTGAAGCCTTTCTCCACCTGTTTGCCCGGTGACAAGTCTTCTAGCACTACGCGGGTAAACGAACACGTGCCTTATGCATGTAGCGTTTTGTATGTGGGTACGATAGCTCTTTGACCAAGTATGTGCAATTCGAGGGTGATAATTGTATTGCTGAAATGGTCGCAGAATTAGTTTCAATGACAAAGTGGGTTTGCGATATTTATTCAAAGACCATTACTATTAAGACACCGACCCCGGCCGTCTCTGCAAGGCTTGCGAGTCAAACACATTGCCATATCTGTCAGAAGGTATTGGCTGGGCAGACGGTGCTCGATCACTGCCATTTGACTGGTGAAATATGTGGTTATGCCCATTCTAAATGCAACCTGGCTTTCAGGTTGCAAAAGAATCAACTCGTCGCGGTTTTTCATAATTTGCAAAATTACGATGCCCACTTTTTAATGCAACATTTAGTTTCGCGGCAGATTGCACAGCCGGACGGCTCCTTCGTTGTGGAGAACCCCAGTAGGGTCAAAGTCCTTGGAGTTACAATGGAGAGCTACAAGTGCATTACAAAATACATACCCATATCAGATAATGCGCAAGGAGGCATGCGCACTGTGCGTCTTAGATTCATAGATTCACTTAACTTTTTAAATTCATCTCTGGAAACTCTCGCTGGCAATCTCACGCCAGATAAATTGAAAGTCACCCGTTCAATGTTTCCAGATGACGGACAGTTTCAGTTAGCTACTATTAAAGGTGTTTTTCCCTATGATTTTGTTAAATCTATACCCCCTAAGGAAGCGTTCCATAACGTAATGAGTGGCACGGACGTGAGTGATCTGGACTATACTCACGCTCAAAATGCTTGGGATGTCTTCCATCTTGCCACATTAAAAGAGTACGCACTTAGTTATCTTAAGGTGGATACTTGTTTGCTGGCCGACATATTCGAGTCGTTTCGTTTCGTTTGCTTACAATATTATTCATTAGATCCTGCCCATTACATTACTGCTACCTCGCTCGCATGGGATGCACTTTTATTTAAAACCGGTGCGCGTCTTGAGCTGATAACCGACCTGGATATATACCTCTTCCTAGAGTCAGCCGTTCATGGAGGTATAACAAACGTAAGTCGACGTCACGCGAAAGCCAATAATGTTCACATGTCCACTCACGACCCGAGCCTTCCGTCTTCGTACATCTGCTATTTCGATGTAAACGCTTTGTATGCTCACACAATGTTAGATAAACTTCCTGTGGGCAAATTTGAGTGGGTTCCCAGGGATGAGTATGCGAGTTGGGATTTCAACGCCATTGACATAGATGGCGATACGTCATATTTCGCGGAAGTGGTTTTGACCTTTCCTGATGATTGTCACGACCGCCTATCAGATCTGCCTCTGGCCCCTGTGAATGGCGTACCGCCAAATGGGCGAATGAGTAAATTATTGTTAACTCTCGCGCCGCGTAATAATTATGTTGTCCATGCTAAAACACTGCGGCACTACGTTCGGTATGGGGCGGTCATCGGCCAGGTTCACCGCGTGCTGCTGTTTGAACAGGCGGCCTGGATGAAAGATTACATAACCTTTAATTCTGAGCGTCGTGCCCAGGCTGTGAATCCCTTCGAAAAATCGTTTTTTAAGTTACTTTCGAATGCAGTGTACGGTAAATGTTTAGAAGATTCTAGAAAACACAGAGACATTCGCATCGCTTCGTGTTACGAAACTATTTATGGGGCAGCCGAGCTGATTGGTCGTCTGACATTCAAGGCTCGGCAAATCGTCGATGAAAATCTAGTTCTCATAGAGTTGCAGAAAGGTTCGATAACCTTCGATAAACCTTTGTACACGGGTGTCGCCATTTTAGATTTGTCAAAATTGATTTTATACGACTTTCATTATAACTACATGCAAAAAAAATTCCCTCCACAGTCTCTGCATCTCTTGTACTCGGACACTGATTCTTTGATTTACCACGTTCAGTGTGATAACATTTATGATTCCATTCGACCCGACTTAGCTTCACGTTTCGACACATCAAATTATGCGCCAGGTAATGATCAACGCTTCCCCTTAGTCAACAAGGGTGTAACAGAGGTGATGAAAGATGAAGCCGCTGGCAAGATCATTACGGAATACGTGGGTCTTCGCCCGAAACTCTACGCATACAAGATGGAGGATGGTTCTTGTATGCGTAAAGCGAAAGGAGTTAAGGCCAACGTAATACAATCACTTCTGTTCCCTCAATACCTGGATTGCTTGCTTAAAAATTCCCGGATTCTAGGCAGTCAATACCATTTCCGTTCGCGAGGCCACGCCGTGTTTACGGAGCGAGTGAACAAGGTAGCACTGTCTTCAGGAGACGATAAGCGTTGGCTTTCTGAAGACAGTGTCAGCACATTACCTTGGGGGCATAAAGATCTGTGTCCTTCTAAAACTCATGCCTCGCCCGATCCCTCCTAATAATTGTACATATTTCCATTTTTTTCCCCCTCTGTTTACGTTCACCAGTGAGACGAACACTGCTGATGTAGCCTCCGAGCAGTGGTTGCAGGAACACAACAGCGCTCACCACTCCTCCCCTGCTCGGAGGGGCTTCAAGTGTATATATATGTGTGTGTGTGGGGGTTGAAGGCAAACAACAGCGCTTTTTCCGCCTCCCCCCATACACAAAAGAAAAAGGCAATGCTTATTTTGAATACTTAACAATATTTTAAGTGTCCGAAAAAAATAAAAAAACATAACTTATTCGCTGCGAACTGTTTTGAAGTATTCCGATATGTTTCACATCAAAAAAAGAAAACTTACATGTGTATTTCATTCAGATTTTTTTTATTAGTAAATTAATGCCTTAGGACGCCACCGAACAAATGTTAAGACAAAAACTGTACAGGTTTCACTTAAATAATTTTTTTTAATATATTGAAATGCATTTTCTCACAAACTGAAATATCAAAAAGTTGACCCGCGGAAAAATTTTTTTCTATTAAAGATAGATGGGGGACGAAAGCGAGAAAAATGTTCACAATGAATTGAATTAGTTTTTAAAAGCAGCCCCATCTCAATTGCTTCTACAGTTTCCGTGGAAATAGCTGTTAAAGATGTGTCTTATCAGTACAAGAGCGCGCGCTGCCGTCATAAGAGGAAACAGGGTCGTGTGTTTAGATAAGTGGGGTTCTGTCCTACAAGCAATTTCAAATACATGGCTTCCTTAGTCAACAAAAAAATATTATAATCGATTCTTGAACATAATATGTAAAATGTATGAAATAAATACGAAGGAATTCAATAGCGCAATAGCGATCATGGTACAAAATTTTGAATTACTTTTCTATCCTTCTCAACACTAAGCATCTTATCAAACATTGTTTTAGACAAAGTTTTGGAAAATAACTATGATATTATTACAAACAATTTAAACAGATTTGATAAGGTGTCTACTAAGGCAGTTACGTTTTTTTGTCCGGTGAAAATTTTTTTCGAACCCATGCAGTTATGGCTGGTCGTATCAAAAATGTATTTAGAAAACATTTTTCGGCATTAGGTAATCCGAGTTATCATACGTTAAAACGGATTCGATATTATTCATATTATGGGAGTTGTTGCGATTTTTCTGTTTTTCAAAAAATCTTCCCCATTTCGAACCAATTGTTCGGATTTTTCCCATAACTTACTCGACCGAGAATTTCCATTACTGTTTTTTATTTATCATTTTGGACATGACTTGTCCAAACATACGGCATTTATATATATATATATATATATATATATATATATATATATATCTTAATATATATAAATCTCGTGTCACAATGTTTGTCCTCAATGGACTCCTAAACCACTTAACCGATTTCGATGAAAATTGGCATTTATGTGTAATTTTTTCCAACTTGAGAGATAGGATAGTTTTTATTTCGATTAATGGTCTTAATCGGATAATTTTAGAGTTTTCTAATGTGATGTATGTATGAGTTGGCAGAAAATCACCACGGCAACGGCTGTAGCATTGTTGATGCTTCATTCGTCTCCATGGCAACGACTATTTCATTGTTAGTGTAGTCCTCATCACTCATTAAATACAGACCACCAATTTTTAGATATATACAGGTAAATAACTATACACTGGTAGAACAAAGTCGGTCGGGATTTGAAAGTGATATAAATTATTCAAATTAAGAAGACAATTACTAACTACATCTGATTTCTAAAAAGGTCCAGTGAACTCTTTACCAAGTCAACCGATTTCGATGAAAATTGGCATTTATGTGTAATTGTTTCCAACTTGAGAGATAGGGTAGTTTTTATTTCGATTAATAGTCTTAATAATTTATAATTAATAATAAACTGATTATCAATGTTGATTGGTGTTTAAGCCCGGGAAACAGTGGGTACTTCGTTTCCATGACAACGTTGCGTGCTTGAGAGTCGGGAAACCATCGGTGCTATTCGTTTTTTCTTCGGTACATTACAAAGCATTGTATTAAGTTTTTGTCAAAATTAATTAATTTTCATTTTATTTCATTTATTATAACTGTAAATAGGAGATTTGGTCTCATTTTCCCCCCCATAAATACAACCGTGCGAAGCCGGGTCGGGCAGCTAGTATGTATGTATGTATATATATATATATATATATATATATATATATATATATATATATATATATATATATATATATATATATATATATATATATATATATATATATATATATATATATATATATATATATATATATATATATATATATATATATATGGGATTTTTAGAACAGAAAAGAAAACTATAAGAAATTTTCGTCTACAATAGATAGTTTTTATTTTAAATTTACATAAAAGTGGTATTATTACAATTTTATATGTGTAATAGTATAAAATATTATAAATTACGATATGATTTCTTAAAATGCTTCTTGTTCGATCCAAATTACAAATACACGCATCTACTGAAATTCGTAATGTGTTAGAGATTTGGCAACAGCGCGCGCCATAAGCCGTGTACTGCAATCTAAGAGTGGGACGGGCTATACAAGACGGCGGCCTGGTATGCTGTACTACAAGATGGCGACTTTCAGCAATCGATTGTCATAAATATAATATTATTTTATTTTCAGGTGCTTCTCAATTATTGAACCCCAAATAAAAAAAATTAATAAAGCCTGCTATGGACTCTAATAATAAATAACATAAGCTTTTCAAACTATGCCCCAATATTATAATAAGTAGTTCATTATGTCAGAGCCTGTGAAATCCCAGAATGCAACACGATAAATAAAATTCAAGCATTTGTGATGCTAGCCAAAAACGTACCTAGATCTTAATGGTTCAAAGAAGGCTTGAATTAAGCTTGATGTGTCAAGTTTGTACGGCAAGCCTATTTCGAGTCATGATAAGCTTGCCGTAACCTTACATGCTATGTGGAATACAACTTTCATGCTGTGCGCCATTTTAAAAAATTTGTAATTACGTACTTATATGAATTTTTTTCAGTGTTTATGAGTTATTATGTGAACTGTGGTGTTCTCAGTATTTCTATATGTCCTCATTTTGCACATACCCATAGTTTATAAATTGTGCTGATCTTCAAAACAGCAATTTTTTTTTTTTTTTTTTTTTTTTTTTTTTTTTTTTCACGGCACACCTTTGTACTTACACAATAAGCTTTACTTGTATTTTGTGTCCAGTATCCATGCACCTGGTTCCTTTAACCCTGAACTTGGTTTGGAATATATTCGAAAACCACTAGTTCCTAGTACTTTCCACAACCAGCATTTCCGACATAATTTTTCCTATTTTAAATATTACCTTGATGTTTTGGTAGCTTCATAAGTATATTAACATAGTTGGTTACATGTAAAATTGAATAAATAAACATATTTGCTTTAATATTTTTTATTTGTAAATATATACAAAAAATCAATCTTTTACAATATGGTTTACAGTTTATTTAAATTTTTTCCTACAAGCTATTTAATATAGCAAAATTATTAAAATTTTACAAATAACACATTTGCTACAATTTATTTCGGCAATCTATATTAAACATAGCAATAAGTAAAAATGTTAATAAATTAACACTTGCTTTATTGTTGTGGTACAACAAAATAACTAAGCAAATGACTCAAGATAATTTATTTTCACTTTAAAGTTCTAACATATTATCAACACATACTATCTCATAGGCATTCATTCTTTTGTAAGGATATGAGATTTTAAGTACTAAATATGATATATTCAAAGGTTAAGGCATTTCATAGTTCACTGGTTATCTTCATAATGAGGTTCCACAGTAAATGTACACTTGTTCTGTACCATTCCTTGCTGAAATATAAATATGAAGAATGTGTGAAATGCAACACACAATTTTATGGGTTAGAGCTGAAAGTTCAGAATGTTTTCTTAAAACATAAATATTCATAGTATTTCTCTGCTCACTGCCGAGGAAAATGCAGCTTCGTCAAGTCAGTTGTTGCAGCTGTGTGGGAGAATGGGCTTTGGGTCTTGACTAGAGGTACTACATGCATATTCACACACATGTCGTCCATATGCCATAATAACCCGTCGCTGTCAACAGTTAAGTTGTGTTTTATTCGTAAACTGGTTGATATTTTCTACACAAAACTAAAATGTAGATACTTGTGATACCTGTAAAGTTTTAATTATTGATTTCTAATACTTTAATCTCAAATTTTTTTATACTTTTAGTTTTGTTAGTTTTAAGCTGAAACATACTTGTAAGTTACTGTGCCTAATATGGCAGATTATAATTAATATCCTTTAGTTTTAGGTGTACAGAAATGTCAACTGTAGGTGTTGTTGACACCTGAGTTAGCTAAAATTTAAAACATTAGTAGGGACATATTAGTTGCAGGTAACTAACATATCAGATTTTTTTATTACTATTCAAACATACCCTTAAGTACTTGATTCTTCATATGCAAAACCCAGTTTTAATCTATATATTTTTTCATTTAAGGATAACTAAAACTGAGAGTTACAAAATGAAGCATCTTTTCCATTAACCCTTACACATTAAACATATTATTGAGAAACACAAACAATAACAATTCATGGATACAGTGAAACCTCATTAATACAAACCTGAAGGGGAGTAAAATATTTCAGTTTGTAATAACGAGGTTCATATTAATGAGGTTCTTGAGCCAATAGGTAGAATAAGAACTCGATAAGAAATATTGAATTCCTACATGTCAGAGCACTAAAAATGTGGAATATTATTATTGTAATAGAAGCCAGATATTGACATGCACACTAACAAAATACACTTAGAAGCAATTTTAATAGTTTTAATAAAATATACTATAACAGACTGATAATTAGTATACATATACGTATGTATGTATTCTTATTTAATTTGCTTCCAAAGTTTTGACAAAAATGATTAACATTTACCGTACAGTTAATTGCTGTTGAGTGTATAGCAATTCTTATGCAAAGTATGCAAGATATATTTACATAGGTTTAAAAAAATCATTAATTTTTTTCTGGACACACTTATCTCTGTAAATATCATTTACAGCAGAACATATCTTCTCAAATCCTGCAATCAAGTCAATTGGCACATCACTTGCAGCAAGTACATTTTCCAGTGTACGCAAAGCACTGATTGTGTCACTTTTGCTTGGAAGTTTATGCACTACCTCACCATTGTCGTCATCACCATCATTATCCTGACTTGTACCACCCTCACAAAGTGACTGTACAGCGTCAGCCGTTGGTGTTTCCTGTAATCCTCGTGAACCAACAAGATCTTCTGCAGTTAATCTTGCACTGGTGTACACACTGTCATCAATATGAACAAACTCATTGAAGTCATTATCAACTTGCACATGTTCTTTTAACTCTTGCCAATCCTCTAAAGGTTGATCACAGTCAGGTTCTTCAACAGTTTGCTGGCCAAAACCACTTTTTGCAAAGCAATGCACAATTGTCTTTTGGCTGATGCTGTCCCACGACATGGCTATACTGCGGATAGCATCCAAAACTGACCATCTAGGAAGCTCAGTCTTTCCTTTTTCACACTGCCTGATAAGGTATTTCACCAAGCGCTGTCTGTAGTTTCTTTTCAAGCACTGTATTATACCTTGGTCGAGTGGTTGTGTCACACTTGTATTTGGTAGCAAGAAGAGTAAGGTAATGTTTTCCAACTTCATACCATGAGCAGTATGTGCAGCACAGTTGTCCAACAATAACAAAATTTTGCGATTTAGAGTCGCCATTTTCCTGTCCAATTTTAACAACCACAACTGGAAAATTTTTGTGGTGACCCAAGCCTTACTGTTTGCCTCGTAATCTACTGGCAGGTTTTTTGCTGCAACATCTTTGAAACATCTTGGCTTGGCAGACTTGCCAATAACCAAGGGTCGAAGTTTAGTACTGCCATCTTGATTACAACATAGTAAAACTGTAAGACGAACTTTACTGTGTTTACCGCCATGGCAGTTTTCACCTTTTACGGTTAGAGTTTTATTGGGCAACAGATTGTAAAAAAGCCCTGTTTCATCCATATTAAACACATCTTGTGGTGCAAATTTACTTACGATGGACTGTACTGACTGAAGCCAGTCACTCGTTGCTGTTTGGTCGACAGCTGCAGATTCGCCACAAATGGATTTTGTGGCCAAATTATGCCTATCTTTGAAGCGTTGAAGCCATCCGTTGCTGCAATGGAAATCGTCAATTCTGAGTTGCAGTGCCAGCTGATCAGCCTTTTCTTGGATAATAGGCCCGGAAATTGGAACTCTGGCGGCGCGCATTTGATGAAACCACTCCAGCAGTTTGGCCTCTAATTCGGAATGTTTACCGACGCGCATCCTTTTCTTAGTTTGATTACTACCTTTCCTGACCGCTTCTTCTATTTTATCTGCTTGCTTTAGAATTGTACTTAAGGTTGATTTTGATATACCAAACTCTTCAGAAAGTTCTGTTTTCGTTTTTTCACCCTGACGAACTGAATTTATTATCTTAATTTTCGTCTTCAATGCTATTTCCTTGCGTTTACGTTTTGCCTCCATTTTTATGTGTGTACGTACAAATTCTAAAGTTTAATAAAATTCTCACGAGATAATTCACTTAAACTTTCATTACAACGTACACAAATATTAAACACGTTAGGCGTAACATATATTTTGTTTTTATTGGTCCGGCACAGATTCATGTATACAAAGGAAGTACAAAATCGAACGTAAATACCATCCCACGTGAAGTTCGATATATCGAATATTGTACAAACGCGAGTGATTTCTGAACATATCGAACACACGAACGAGTGATTTTGAAAACATAGAGTTAAAAACACACTTCGGACACTCGGGCGGGGCCGTATCTTTGTGGTAATCTTTGGTTCGTATTAAACGGTAAACATGACTGTTTGTTTATACGGACGGGAATTGTTATTGTTCGCTATACATAATAACGAGAATTTCGTATTAACCAAACAAATCTTCATTGTGTTTAATGGGCATATTTCACGGGGAAATAGTAATAGGTAATATTAACGAGTCATTCGTAATAAGCGGGATAATATTAACGAGGTTTCACTGTATTATAAAGCTAATAGAGTTTGTTATTAGTTCTGACTCACCGTATCACATACTATATTGCCAAAGTTGGTTTGGCCACAGACTGAATAAGCAACAGTCCAACAAACATAGTGCTAACAGAAAGGTGAAATAATGTAAACAATTACTAAACATGCAAAGCCTACACCCACCAATTTTGGTAGCAGACATAGGTAGCAGTTACAAAAAAAAAGGGGGGGGGGGGGGATCATTATGCTTTTTATCTTAATTTTGTACATATGCGTTGTAGGGAAAAAAACCACAACAGTTACACAACACACAATTAATATTCTCTTAAAAAGATAGCTTTTTCAGTGTACTTGCAATGTGAACGATTCTGGGAAGCTTAAGGTATAAAAATTACTTCTGTACTATTTCTTGCAACAATATAAAAGTTAAAACAAATCATTTAGTAATTAAAGAGCCAAATGAATTAAATTTGTAATAAAACTTATCATAGTGAATAAAATAATATACACAATTGGCATGGTTGTGGTCAAGGAATATATAAGCAGATAGAAACATGTGAAGGAATACGGTGAAACACGAGTTTGAATAGTGGAAATGTGAACTGTAATAAGTTGTAGAATGATAATTACATTTTGGAGAAAGCTGGGGCCTCAGATGGGAATGAAGGAAACATGCAAGTATTTTAAAGTGAAGATGATGACATAAATGTTCGCATAGTTGTGTACCTTCACATTACTTATATTCACAAAAAGTTACGATAGGATTTTATATAAAAATGACATAAAATGGTCAGGTATAAATACTCCATGCAATAAAAATCCCTCGGTTCCCATAATTATAGGAGGGATAAAAATCTTTTAATTTAAATTCTGAATATGTTATTACGATACATTATTTCAATAATGGTTATTTTCACAATTCTTGGGACATCATACTTTACTCCGCTTTTAAATTCTGAAATCTATGGCCTGTTGTCCTCATCTTAGGCTGAAGCTCAGAGATCAACGTTTGTGCCGGAATCCAGTTCGCCGCCTGACCAGTGCTTCGCTCCGCTTGCGTTAATAATGAATGTGCATATGTTATGCCTAGACTGTTGTTGAATAATAGCGTGTTGTTAAAACAGTTACTTAAGCCACTAATTTCAGCACAAATTTTTCAGATTGTCAATACGTGAAATAAATTGATCATTAAATTTACAAATTTTTACATTCATTTTTACTATAATTTAAGATTATTGAAAGTTATAATATTTTAACAAACATTAATAAAGTGTTTATTGAAATTTAAAAATGCATTTATCAGTGCAAAAAAATTTATACTTAAAATCTTGGTATACTTTGATGACTATCTTTTGATGACTATCTTTCAACCCTGAACAAAGTTCAATTCGAATTAAATATACTCTAGCAGTAGGATAATACAAATGGGACTTGTGCAAAACAGATCTAAGTGCATCATGTTTAATTGTTTAATTCTGGACAATGGGTATCCACAATTGACAACTTTGGGTTTGTAGAATAAAAATTTTTTTATCACACGATGGTGTCATATAGTATTTTTGCATGTTTAAAATTATTGCGAAAGTATAAATTATGCAATACTTAAACACATTTCTAACAACTATCGTTACTTTCCTGGTAAATAAAAATACATATTTTAAGGCAATTAGTAATACACCAAACTTAAAACTAGTAGCCCACAAAAATTTGATTATCTTTCTCTGTTACATTAATTAAATTTTACATTTGTAAAAGTATAATTATCAGGACCTATGGCACAAAAATATACCACCTGTGCTAAAAAAATATATTTCAATTAAATCAGTTAAAGTAATTGTTCATTAAAAGCCCATTACTAAAGAGCAATATTCCAATGAAAAAAAAATCATCATTAACTAGGAACAAACTTTCAGTTACAAAGAAAGAAGTACACATGGCTCACACACCATCTGGCAAATTACTCACACTTTAAAGAAACTTTAAAAAGGATACCTTGTTTAAAAATACAACTTTCTGTGTTAAGTTAACTTTTGGGGAAACCCAAAATTACACATATTTATGTTTGTTTTTTTAAACTGAAAACATAACAAGTTAAGGGTAATTTGCTACTTATTGTCAAAATGATTTTGTGTTGGCAAACAGATGTCCACAATGGTTTATTTTATACTTAACTGGGTGAAAATGCATCACTCTTGGAAAACGTAAGTAAAAGAAACGTGTTACACTGTTGACATCAAAGATACCTCAGAAATACTGTAGCAGTTGTCAGTAATGTTGCAGCCCTCCCCCACTGCCATGGCCGGGTGATGAGGGTGTACTGCAGCCAGACGTGCGATGACAAGTCTCAACGGCACTGCAGCAGTGCCAGCAGACAGACGGCAGCTCCCGACAGTAGTGACACAGCCCTCCCCCCTTGTGAGGGCGCATGGTTGGACGGCTGGGTGACGAGGGTGTACTGCAGTTCACTCTTGACCTCGGGCAGCTCGTCCTGGAACTCGGTGGCCAGCTTGAGAAACTGGTTTGGTGCCGACCTCTCCTCACTCAGCATGTTGCCCAGACTGTCTTCGCTCGCGGCTGTCACATGAGTCTCGTTTTTCTTACTGCTGCGCTTCAAGATAAGGTTTGAATCAAGCCTTCCTGTACAACACAAAGTGTTACATGCAATTATATTATTTATATAATATTGCAGTTACTATTTTCCAACTGATATTTTCATTTACACATCTTTGTGTCTTTTTTTATAAATGATGATGAAAAAGCATTTGGCTTCTAACATTTGATATCAAATGTTTTTTTATTATTAGTTTTTATTTCATGTAATTTTAAAACTGAACATTTAAATAATTTTTGATTGTGAAGGAATGGCCATGCTTTTATATTATTTTTAGTTTTGTTTTAACTGTAATTGTAATATATTTAATTTAAATCATTTTATTCTTTTAAACATAAATATATCTATGATCACACAGGTCTCGAGTGCATTTTCTTAGTGAAGTAAGCGCTGTAAATATGTCATTGGTGAGTGAATAGATCTATTGAGATTGAAATAAAATTAAAGGCAATTATCTTAAAATAATTACAATTTTTTTTTTTCACTGCGCATGTTATGAAATTAGCGTGAATGATCAAATTTTATTTTTTTACTCAAAATTACTTGCTGCAATGTGATAGGGTGTCCAACCTTTAACTTTCCAAGAGACATTTCAAGCATAAATTAATTTTGTTATGTAAGTAAACTAATTAAGGTAACAGTGAGTGAAAAGCAGAGAAATAGTGGCAGATACAGGAATTTATTTTGTCTGAAAGCTCGAGATGGTCATTAGGAGAAGTGGTCACTCGGACAAGTGGTCCTTCGAACCAAAGGAGCTCGGAGAAGTGGTCATCTCGATAAGTGGACATTCGGACAAATGGTATACACCCGTTTCAAACAGTACTTTTCTACAGCTGCATTAACTTAACTTTTGACATTCCTTATAGGTATTAACGTTGTTCATGCATTATTATTTAATTTGTTTGAAACTAAAGATAGGTATTTTTTTGCAATAAATAAAGTGGTTAATTAAATTTTTGAAAAAAAGAGAAAAGTTTAAACATTGAATAGTGCATATTACAAGATTTTCCCAGTATTTTCAAATTCAAATTTAAGATGATCTAATGTGTGAAACTTCGTGTGTGTGTGTGAAATTACTCGCCTGATGGATGGCGAGTCCCAGAATTGATGGCACAACTGTGTTTTAAATGAATAATCAAACTATTTAAATAAGTTTAACAATGAAAGGATATCGTATGTAATAATGTATAACTGATTTATTAAATCCATAGAAAATATTTTTTTATCATATTGCGAATTAGGGAAAAATTTCATTAAATTAAAATTATTGATGAAAACTATGGAGAGAAAAAAAGTGAGGCAATATTTTCAGTACTCAGCAGATGAGAAAATTCATGTTTTATACTGCAAATACACTTATAATACAAAAATAGGACATGGCAATTAACGTCATATCCTTTAAAATAATGTTGACCGTGATGAGTAGGCCTATATGCGAATTGTTTTTTCAACTATTTCTTGACGCGTATAACACGTAGTTTCCACACCCTCCACTTTCGACCATTGAATCGTAATTGGCACACTGAAATGTTAAACTATATAATGAAACTGCTTCGATAAAAGCGATTAAAACTTGAAAAATGACTAAACCTTGGCTTTGAATCTGATCTTCCACAAACATTATATTAAAATACTTTTCATTGTTTAAAAATTCATTAAACACCTAATACTATAATGTTTCCCTTTGTGTGAACTGTGGTGGGTGAACACTAATCACACGTTACCGCACCTGCCATTAGAATTCATTGCCAGAGAAGCTATGTCGACTATTGAATCATTTGATATGTATAGCCAAATGTTAAACAATGCAATGAAAGAGCTCTGATAAAAGCGAAAGAGAGATGAAAAAATACTAAACCCGGGGTGTGTATTTGATATTTGACCAGGAATGTTATTAAATGACTGTTCATCTTGTTAAAATTCAGTAAACAGTTGATATAATTAAGTTCCCCTTTCGTTTTGTGAACTCTGGTTCGTTCCACCCGCCACATGTGGCAGTACCATGATTACACATTTCTGTTTCATGTGACTTCTATTCCATTTACGAAATTATTCTTACCAAATGCCGTATACCAAGAGCTAAGATGTTACACACCAATAAGTTTAAAACTAATAGAAAAACACATATGTACAATATTATCCATTACCGTACTAAAATTTTACAACAAAAAAACAAACAGAATATACCAACAGAAGCCAAAAGAAATACAATAGGAAATAATAAGATTTTATGTTGTATTCAATGCAGGAATTGGGTGCTTTCTGTTTGTTTCTGTTGTAATTCTAAGTATATTTCAGGGGTGACTGTTGGTCTCTGTTGAAATGCACTATGCTATGGTCTGTTTTTTTTCTCTAGTGTTTTCCTTTTTATTCTGTTGGTTTCTGTTGTAAAGAATTTTGTTCCATTGGATCCTGTTTTTTTTTTTTAGTGAGTTTCATGATATTCTATTTGGTTTTGTTTGTAGCATTGCAGAACCCTGCCCTCCTAATTAAATAATTTTCTTTTAAACTTCTTTTTTGTATAGGTAAATATAAATGAGTCAATGTTTTTAGAGTGGTGTGTATGTTATGAGACAGTATAATCAGATGTTATGACTATTAATATATGTTATTTTAGCTTGCTATGTGTTTTAAGAAGGTATTTTGTATTTTAACAGACGTTTTTAATCATTACTATTTTTTATGAAATTATTCACAAATGAGCCGTTGTAATAGATTTTTACCTGTTTAGGCCTACTTTTTCAGAATATTTCTAAATGATTTTAATGTTGTAAAGTAATTTGTATTATGATTGCTGTTCTTAAATTTTATTAACGTATTGTAATATAATTATAAATCACGGGACTATGTCTGGGCTGGTGTGATGGTTAGAAAGAGAGGCATGAGAGGCCTGTAAGTGTAAGTGAGAAAGGAACAGTGCTTCCCCGCCAACCGAGATAAAGACGGTAATTTCCCCTCTGTGTGGGAACTGTGTAATAACTGCTCTCTCACGGTGTGGGAGAGAGAACGAGAATGTAAGTCCCCGATTTTGATGTAAAATTGAAAAGAGACTGATCAGGGGAAGCCCAGAGTTCTGTATGTAAAAGGTTTTTCATGTATTGTAACTTGTTCTATGATTGGCTTGTATCTGTAAGTGTGAATGAAGAGTGCGTGTGATTGGTCGGTGAGGTCATGTGACGTCTGCTCCCTGCATGGAGGAGACGTGTCATGAGTTCAGTAGTAGTCGTCTGTCGATCGCTGCCAGGCGAGGCCGCGTTTCGGCGGCTCGCTGTTTTTCGCTAGGTTTTGGCCGTGTTCTAGGCCGCACATATTTCGGATAGTTTCCTTATTGAAGGACTTAATCGACGTTATTATTTTATTATTTAAATCTCATCAAGTGAACTGCGGGCAATTTTCGACGGGTAGATGTATGTGTGAAACGAGTGAATGAAACATTGGATTCGTTTTGTGCATTATAATTTCAAAGAATAAAACAACTAAAATCGACGCTTAAATCTTTTTATTTTTTTAAGTAACGAACCGTTACATGTTTATTTCTGTAGTAAGGCATTCGGCTGAATTTTAATGTTATGAATTATATTATTTGATAATATCATTTTGATAATTAAGTCATTTAAAACTGTTTCCACGCTACAAATGCTACACTTAAGCCAATATGGCCAATAATTAGTTGAAGGAAAAAAAAAGACTTCACACAGCACATAATCATACAGACATGACCAACCCCTGTTGTCAGATCTATTTATATGACCGTGTTCGTGACATCACAAGTCGTAGATAGACTACTGCTGTGTGCTGTTAAAGACTGTACCCTTCAACAATTTTTTTTTTTATTTGTGTGGTTAACGGCTTTCGCCCACAACCAGAACCATGTCTTTATTCGAATCTTTTCTATCATATCGTAGCAATCAAATCTCTTGATGTAAATTAACACCCATGTCTTACCCGGGACTCGAACCCAGAACTCCTCCCACCATAAGCCGGTCTTCAACAAAAACTATGAGAACTTTCTTCCAAAACAGCTTCAAACTCAGGGGTACCAACCGAGATCTTAGCAAGAAAAAGAATTCAACCGGAAGACTCGCCTGTGGATCGATTGTTTGGACTACATATATTCTATTTCATCCCAGGAGAGTTGAGCGGCAATAGAAGGGAGGGGGAGGTAATTAGGGTAACAAATACTCTGGGTTTCAGGTAGTTCAGAATGGAGCAGCAACGACCATCAAGAAGATGAAGATGAAAGAGAGAGAGAGAGAAAGGAGGTTGTTGTAAAGCTAAGTTTAAGTCTTGTGTTTATTTTTATTTAATGGCCAGTATTTTTTCTAAGTCTGAATGTTTACAGTTGTACAATGCACCTGGTGAAGTTAAAGTAAGTGTTAGTTTTTGGTGTTCATAATACCAGTCTGTTTTCTCTCTGCACTTGTTTGCACTTTCTGTGCTGTTTACTTTGGTGGCCATATTTATTTCAGAGAATTGAAAATAACTCAGCACCCCAAAGACTTGAAATCACTTGTAATTGCATATTGTGTTATGTCTCAGGGTTGAATATATAATCACTTTAATTTCAAAATGTTTGTTATAAAGGAAACTGAGATAAATAATTTTAATGATATTAAATTTTCAGATAAAAATTATTTTTGGTTAGTGCTCTGATAAATATAACTTCATTGTTCCTGAAAATTTAATGACAATCAGATTGATTAGTTTTGTATTGTTTATGAGTTTTTTTTTTATATATGTACGTTTGTATTTACAATTAAATAAATTAATAGAACTAACTTGTTTTTTCATTTTAATGTTCTACCACGTTATAAAGTTTTCAGTATTTAGGTTATTTCCTCTGATGTTTTTTTTTTTTTTTTCATTTAATATGCAGGCCCCATCTTATCAAGCAAGTGTTCAAGGGGTGTGTAAAAGCCCACAAACTATGTGTTCTTTCGAATTACATGTCGAAAAAATGTAAAAGTACACTATTGCAGAATGTGTAAATTTACACTTATTTTAAAGTTCATCCAAACAACCTTTTACTTACTCTTTTGCGAATGGTACAGAATAATACCACCCACTGATATAGGCCAGCTGTGTTCACTTTCTTAATTATTATATTATTAACCTAGAAGTCAATAAATAATGTACATCGCGGTATGGTCTTGGGACACAATACGGAAATGATAAGAACTTACAATACAGTTGGTTGCTATTTGACTCTATTGTGCCAATCTGAACAAATGTCTCACCTTTTTCTAGCAGTTTATCATCATTGTAGTCGACCTTAATAAATGTTGACATTGTGACAACAAATATGTTGTTGGGATCAGCAGGCACGATTGGCACCTCTCTTCTGCGTCGTCCAAAACCTTTCTGACCATTGCTGCACTCCACCTGTACACACATGTGTTTACTGTGGACAGCGAGTAACTGAAAAATATGCAATAATAATTTTGTTTTTACAAAAATCATGTTGCTGATTAAAAAAAGCTGCATTCCTAGAAAATGGTAACCCACCTGACATAAAAAAATAGCACATGACAACCAACAAATTCCATAACATTTACCAAAAAAAAAAAAAGTCGAAAAAACAATTGGGGGTTTATTTTATTCCTTATGTCAGTGACTTCTCTGAAGGAAAAAAAAGAGACGATTCGGAACAAACACTGACTAAGAACAAAATTAATGTCATACTCTACTGTCAAAAACATGAACACCAGAGTTAAACCAGCGACATACAAGTTTAAAACCAAGAATTATGTTTATCAGATTCCCTGCTAATTTTGATGCAAATACAGAGGACAAACTGGGAGAGACCTTTCAACATTCATTAAAGAGCACCAAAAAAACACAAAGAAAGGTGAAACTTAAAAATCTAGATTCGCAGATAATGTCTGTGACTACAGTCAAAAAATACTCTGCGACAACGCTACTCCATTTGTATCGTTAGGAAGAACACACAATTTAAAGGAAAATAAAATTATCAGCATTTATTGTCAGCAATTACAATATTACCAGCCAAAAAAATATTTAATTAGACAATACACAGATATCTGAGTAGTATAGTAAAGGGGTTCTTGTGGCAGGGTCCAGGGTCTGGTGCTGGTGACGGTGTCCGCCATCTTGGATTGTGACATCATGGCATCCATCTTGAGATGGCATACCTCTAACGAGATCGTATTCCTCTGGTGAGATTGTATCCCTCTGACGAGATTGTATCCCTGTGATGAGATAGTATCTCTCTGACGGGATCGTATCCCTCTGATGAGATTGTATCCCTGATGAAATTGTATTCCTCCAATGAGATTGTATCCTACCATATCTTACCGAGTTGTATGTGCTGCTAAATGTGCTTCCATTTTAAATGTGCTTAAATATTTATGTCCTTTTTGTGGATTTTGCATCGCCAAGCCTGTAGTTAGATCATGATTGGTCTCGTGGTTTGGGACACCTGGTATATACATTTGACATCTTACATGACCTGTTTGAAATGTTCGACGGGTATCGAAACATTCGACTTCCATGGTAGGCAAGGCAACAGGTATTCATTTCGTCGGACAGGTATCTTGTAAAGAGTCTTTTTCATATAGAGAGTATGATTAATAAACTCCACAAATGGTAGTGGGGAACAGAATTTAAAATTTATTTTAAGACTTAGTTACTCTTATCATTGACAGAGCATCGAACCAAGGACTTATATCGATCAAAATTATATGATTAAATAATCAGGTTCTGGATTATCATTACTGTTGTTATAGAATTATGAAACTTGTTCTTGTCTATCTGTTAGTTGCTTGCTGTATTGTTATGTGTTATAGTATTGTCCTCAATGTTATTCATTTTGTTTCATGTATTTGTTTTGTTTATGTATTTTTTTAATGTTATCCTGCCTACCACCCATGGCCTTATGCCGTTGGTAGGCATGTAACAAATTGATAATAAATAAATAAATAAATAAAACAATAATTATTTTAATATGTTAATTGTTTTGATGAATTTCTGAATTTTCCTCGAAATTTCACCTTAATAATTACGGATTTTCAAGATGCCGGCCAAGAAGGCTAACAAGATGGCGGGTGCCCTGGAAATAAATAATATTATACTCTAGCGGGTAAATATTAAACTAATATGGCAGCTAAACACACTATTATGTGACACTAGCGCTCCTTGTAGCGATTAATGAAAACATGATGGTGGCGGCACCCACTAGTAGGTGATGTGTGTTAACTAGCACTCCCTGTTAGCAAGCGTAGTTAGTGGGTGATGCGATTATTCCTATAATTAATAAAACTTACAAGTCCAAATATGTGTTATTTATCTATATACCTTATTTAATTCTCTGTGCGGTAAATGTCTCTATGACCATGCGGTAAAAGGAGTATGTTTTTCAACCCAGAGGTCCGAGCAGTCGTGGTTCGAATCCCTTTGGTTACAATGTATTTTGTATAAAAAATTAAATTTTATATGCCGATAAGGGCCACAACAACATTGGCAGGTATTGGAATATCAACCTTACATGCATGAGACAGCAAAACTGTTGCCGTCTAGAATCAAACAGCAGAAAAAAAATGGTGGTATCCAAGATGGTGGCCTCCTGCAGAACAGAAAAATACAAGATAGCATTTGTGACATATTACAAGTTGGCGGGTGTGACTTTAGAATTCAAGATGGCGACCGTAACGAAAAGTGCAACATTCTGGAATTGAGGTGCTCGATGTAAATATGACTGCCGTAACGAAAATTGCAACGTTGGTGGAGTGGGATATCCGATTTCAAATACCGTAATTTAAGATGGCGAATAGGTTAAAGGTCAAAGTTCAAGGTCAAAATCAAGGTCAAATTAAATGGCCGAGTTCAAAGGACAAAGTCATCCAAGATTGCCGCCGTAATTCACAATCCAAGATGGCGGACCCTGCCACAGGAGCCCTTTTACTATACTACTAACATATATTTTAAAAGAAAAACAAATTTGCCACAAAAATTTGCAAACCAACTGAAAATTACTGTCTAATTAAGTGCAGTGTAGCTACATTTAGCTGTATTAACATCTATGTATTTGCGGACCCCAAAAGCCGAATAACAGACTAGTGCAACGAACACCGGATTCCGCTCTGAATAATAAGAGACGGAATATCACTTACAACCTCCAGTTTTGAATTAAGGATTCTCCAAGGGTGGATGAATAGTTCTGTTTCAATATTTCATTTTTAATCTGTAATAATTTATATTAAAGGATACTACATGAACTTGTAAGTTTGATTTAATGTGATTTGAAGTTCAGCAGAAGCACGAATCTACTGATCGCGGAAGGAAATGTTATTTATATTCAATGTGTTGAGTGAAGCTCCCACCAGGCGTGCCTTGTTCGTGCATGCCAGTGGGGCTCATGAGCTGGAATTGCAGTGCCTAGATTAACTGGATGCGGTTTGTAAACGTACATCCAGGCCGTACGCAACAGCAGTCGAGCAGAGTACGGACACTCTCGGAGGCATATTATTGGGTGCAGTGTTGCGACCAAACGGAGAGACATTCTGCGAGGACGGAGACTGTGTGGCTCTACCAGCCCTCAGACTGTCCAAGCCACAAACATTTTCACGCGTTGCTTGCTATGACCGATAGTAAAACTATGACTAAATTCTGATTTACGATTTTTTTTGTGTAAAAATTTAAATTTACTTGTCTACTAGTAATACCCCAATACATAGAAACAAGATTCTACAGTGGAAAAGGTCTGTGCGTAGTAAAGCTGTCTGTAAAAAGAGGTCTATATGTTGGAAGATGTTTGTATGTAGGTCTGTATGTGAGAAAAGGTCTGGATGTTAGAAGATATCTGTTTAAAGGAATATATATATATTAGGGCTGGGCCAATCACCGATCACAATAATCGGCAGATTTTAACACATTGGCATCGGTACCAATCTGCAAATTATTTACCGATCACCAAATGCCAATCATTACATACTAAATCAAAATTAATAAATATTGAATTAAGCTTAAAAATGCAAAGTTGTACATTTCTGATTTACTTACAAAATAACTAAATAAGGTAGGCATACAATCACGTATCAACTAAAACATGAATTTACAGTATTAATTTGCATATGGGTATTTTTAAATCATGCCAAACCATTATTTTACGGAGGTTTTAATTATTCACAATAAAACTTCGATTTTTATGAAATAATACTAATTTTAACTTACGTCTATTGTACTTATGAAACCACAGCCATAGAATATTGTGTGTTGATTTTTATATTTTTATTATTAACATCAAACAAGCTATATAATTCTTAATTTGTCTGATCGGCGCAAATGATCGGTATCGGAATGATCAGCAAATTTAGTGATCGGCCCAGCCCTAATATATACATATATATACGAGATCTTTATGCAGGAGGAGGTTTGTATGTATAAGGTCTGTATGTAGTAGGATGTATGTTTGTAGGAGAAAGTATGTAGTAAGAGATATGTATGCAGGATTTCTGTATGTAATATGAGGTCTGTGTACAGGAAGAGGTCTGTATATAGGAAGAGGTATGTATTCAGGAAGTGATCTATCTGTAGAAGAAGGTTTGGTATGTTGGCCTAAAATAAAGTTATTTGGAAATGGTTTATTTATGAAAAAATTCTATATATTACAAAATCACGCATACTTACACCTTGACACTTGTCCAGGCACACGTTCACCGTTCCTTTGAACTGTACGTAGTTGGACTCTGGGAACTTGAAGGCCCGAAACTTCGCTGCCAAGAAGTCGCCATCTACCGTGTTGAAGTTTTCAAAGAGGTACGGGTCTACAGAACACCTGTATTATAGAATATATTGTAATTTAATGTACATGCAAGTTAAAGTGATGTGCTGATTTTGTTACAATGTTTATTTATACATGTATATACTTACAAATAAATTTTTCTTTATTCACGCACAGTGAACTTCAAGTAAAGTATTACAGAGTCTCTCTCTATATATCTATATATATGTGTGTATATATGTGTGTGTGTGTATCAGAGCTGCCAACCTCAAATCACACCCATCAGTAATGGCAATTAGGTATATGAAAAAAGTACGCGTAAATCATGCACGATAAATTTTTCCTGGGGCATTATAACACACTCTCAAGATAAAACAAGGACAATAATATGCAATAGAAAAAGAAAAATATGAATACAATGCATATTAATGAATAAAAAAAAATCTATTAGAACAATACAATCATCTGAATATGTAAGAAATATTAATAATTTTACTGGATATTTTGAATCTTCAATTCAAAGTATTCAAAGTTAAACTTTAAAGCAACTGTCTTTTTATTTGCTTTTTTTTTATCCTGGTTGAATAAGAAATGTCATGTAAACAAACAGCAAGACAAACACAAGGACTTGTAAACAGTAGTGATGGGCAGAACGGTTCTTTTGACCGAACCGGTACTTTCGGATCAGTTCCGTGAAAGATTCGTTCAGAACGATTCGTTCATCTCGGTCATTTCGTTCTTTTCTGTGAATAGGATCTGGCTCTTTTATCAGGTGACGTAACTCGTTCATCCTTTAGAGTATTGGCTACGTGTTTGCTTCCAGCCTCCCCTCGTTATCGCGTGACCCGATAACGAGAGGAGGCTGGATCGCGTGGGTGGTTATCTTTATCTACTCTGCATGGGTAAATGAAATTTCAAACGTCTAGTTGTATACTGACTGTTATAAAATTATTGACTGTTGATCGCTGCAAATGCTTCATGCAGTGATTCTATATAATACGGGAGCATTAAATCTAAGAATGTTAGGTACGAAAGTGATCTTTCTTAACTTTAATTTGTAATCGCACTATTATAGCTAGTACTTGAACATTGCTTTTCGTAGCCAGTGAATCACAGTTGCGTATATGAAACAAGATTATTTATATTGTATTACTTTTTAAGTTACAAATATTAATATACAGGCTATTTACACTCTAGAGAGAGTAAAGTGTTTACATGTAGACCAACACATTTAGAGAAAAAAAGACAAAAATTGAATACTACTACTGCGATTCAGTATGAAGAGAGAAAAATGAAGTAGGTACATTAATTAACACCTAAATGGTAAGTGTGAACATTTGTAGTTACTTTCCCTGTTATTTTTAATTCATGTTTTTTTTTCCCCCAAATTTGTGTATGTGAATGTGAAAACGCAATTTTAAACCACTACTTAACAGTTGACATTTTCAGGTATAGATACTTTTCATGTTACCCTATTTTATTTGATCAGTTATCGTTTGCTCTTATGAACATGCTCACGCTGTGATTACTAATTCTTCAGACTCCTGACGTCATGAATCATTTCACGAACGAATCAGACCGGGCGCGTGGCCGGTTCTCTCATCTCGTTCTCTCGTTCTCTCCGCGTTTTCGTTCTTCCGAATCTTTCAAGGTACCGGCTCTCAAAGAGCCGGTTGGTTCTCTCGTTCTCTCCGCATTTTCGTTCTACCGAATCTTTCAAGGTACCGGCTCTCAAAGAGCCGGTTCTTTACATCGCGAACGAATCGCAAGATTTCGTTCTCTCAAAGATTCGTTCTTTTTGAACGAATCGTTAACGAACGACCCATCACTAGTAAACAGTAACTGCGTTCGTTACTTTCGTTTCTTCAGATGTAGCGAAAAAACGAAGATATAGATTTATTGCTCGTCACGGCTTTAAAATGTTCTGCATGTTTCTTTGATTCAATATGCCGTCTACAGTCATCCCTTCCACCATATGCAATCGAAAAGTCACACGTGCATACATTACAAAACCGTGGCGTTCCAAACATTTGAAAACGACAAGCATGGCCATTCTTTTGAATATTTAAGTCGAAAGTTCCTAAGACTTGCGTGTTTTTTTTCCCCAGATACACATTATTCTGTCACACGCCACACGCTTCATTTCTAAAACCGGCACTGAAGAACACATCACTATCGAAAAACATAAAAAAAATCCACGTCTGTAGACACGACAAAAACACTAATATGGAAAAAATGGCTTTCAAGAAATAAATTAACACAACACAGGTTAGCCAAAGTACCGTACAAAAATTATCGTGATTTAAGTAGCCTTCAAACGATAAGTCCGAGAATATGTACTAGTTGTATCGTACAACGGACGTAATACCATCCCATTATTATTTGAAAACACGAGAATTAATTTACTTATTTCGACAGTACATCGTACATGCGCACTCTTACTAGTTCCGTTATTTGTGCAACCAAGCGATGTATTCAAACTGCGTTCACGAAACAAGCACAGCAGAAACGGAATTTTCTCCGT